>NC_092635.1:4491189-4546554 GCF_039555335.1 Amphiura filiformis | reverse complement strand
TTCAGCTTAGCTGACTGCTTGTTAAGAATTCATAGAATGAAAAGGCAAATTCACGGTCAGCGATGGGGGAAATGATAGAAGTGGAACGCTGTGTCCTCAGCCTTGAGTACAGCTATGTGTAATATGTGATAAGAAGTGATCGTTTTATCGTAGATCCTTCTATATCTCATTTGGGATGTGTAAGTACTTGTCCGCCCACTTAAGTAATGCGGTAAGTGGACAGGTAGTATTTAATGATAACGGCCAAGAGGTTTAATTGATGTTGTCGCCAAAGGACAGCTACAATATAGACCTTTTTCCTCTTTCCCATCATGCACTATTCCAGGGGGTATGAGTGTCGCAAAATACATCATCTCTCCGGGGAGTACAGAGTTATGTTCATTACATTCTGGAATACGGACATTTCGGCTGGTGCCTTCATCACAAAAAAGGAATCCCCGATCATCACGATAATGGCGCGCGATCACTAATACCTTTCGGGGGCAAAAAACAACATTTCTATGCCTTATGGACATGGTGTTGTTGCCAAAAAAAGTTTCCTGTTATTGAAACCTAACTTTATAGACCTAATGGTGAAAAACTGATGACGGAACACGCAGTGATATTTTACCGGCGTCCGTTTCCCTTTTTTTCGAAGTTGAAAATAAAACGAAAACAAAATCTCTTACACAGATGTTCTGCATCGCTCCGTAACTGCATCACTCGTGTATTCAATAATTGCATAATTAGTAACATCGATGGCCTTTACGATAATCCGCATATATGGAATCAGTATGCCCATATTAAGACAAAATAATTGCAAAGGCCTGGTAAAGACCATCGGATGCACACGATCTATGAGGTTGATGAACTACGTCATACCCCCTGGAATAGTGCATTGTGGGATAGAGGAAAAGGGTCAATATATGTGGCCCGACTAGTCGGACTAGTTATAATATCCGTTAAACTCCAAACTACGTCCTGAGGTCCTAACTTAGTTTCAAACCTTAGGATGGTTTAAACAAATACACTCATCCAGATATATCTCCCACACTTAAACATCTTGCATTATTAATGAGCTGTTTGATTACACATTTGCCTTAGCATAAACTCCGCATATTTATAATGTACAACATATCTTTGCTTCGTATACTTCATCATTTTGACTGATCTAGTTGTACCTTCAAAACCAACATATGAATTTCAGCTGGAATTTCCATAACCTGACCACCTTTTCTGACCACCTTTTCTGACCATCTATTTTGACCATCTATTTTGACATTTTACTTTGTTGTTTTCTTTATCTTTACAATTTGCACAATAATGTCGTACCATTGTTGATGTTAGGTGACATGAAATTGAAATAATGAAGTTAAATTTGTTTTATTTTTCACAGGGCAGTATCTGAACCTCTCATTTTAAGGAGGAGCTCTATTGTTATTGTGTAAAATACTTACAGTCTTGGGCAATTATCATTCCAAGTGCTGGCTTAATAATCAAAAACACAATTACCACTTCACAAGTTTATAGATCTGTATTCATGTTATGTGAACTGGTCAACTGAAATAATACCTATCCTGGTATTAAGGGTGCATCATGAATGTGGATGGGTTAATTGTTCATTCCCCAGACAAACAGAAAGTCTGAACAAGGAAGTGTCCCAGGCTAGTGACATTATTAGGTGGCACTTCCATATGGTCTGAAGATTGAAGCATGAAAATGGCTAAGAACCAAGCAAGGTAGCACTGAAGGAACACTCCCACAAAATATGAAGTCAGGACAATTGGATGTGTGTGTGCTAAATATCATTTCATTTGCTTTTAAAAATTTCATTAAAGTGTTTGTTGTAACAGTCATATACCCTTAAAAACATGTGTATCTATTAACAAGTCCCAGAGCAAAGCTTGTAAATTATCGCCCAACACTCATTCCTTTTATGCTGTAAGATTCAAATACCACAAGGCTCGCATCAAAAGCTGGTCAGGAAAGGTGGTCAGTTTATGAAATCTTAATCTCAGCGGTTGTTTGAAACAATTTATTTTAATAATACAACATTCAATCATTTCAAAATCTACTCAAAAAGGTAATTACTTTGGAATAAATGTGTAGGGAATCAATTCGGAAGTCAACTAGCGAGAAAAACAAAAAATACAAAAATCAACAAGGTGATCATTCCATAGTGTCCAACGAATAACATTGAAGCAGGTAATTTTTTATAATGAAAGTGTTATTGCTTATTACACATACTGAACTATATAAACAGTAACTGTTTCAGCAAATAATTGCTATGCTATTCCGAGACACTTAATAAGTGTTTTTGCGTTATTTATGTCCTTGATAATCATCTCCTACGAATATGTCATATTATGATATGTCTGTTGCATATCCCTCTCAAATTTATCCTCACATGAGAAGCGATCATTTAAATTAGTACAAATAACATTGATTGATATTATTTTATTGCAAATTGAAATTGATAAGATTGTCGATATGGGAGTCCGTAGGTCGCAACTTGTCAATACTTGGTGGGTACTGTTTAGGAATAGGGATGACAATTGCCTTCTTCCACTGCTCAGAACATAACCCTCACGATATGAAGTATTCAAGATATCGGTAAGAGGCACACTTAACTCATATGCAAACTCTTTGGCCAGTTTGGGCGGAACTTGATCAGGGCCACAAGATTTGGCAGATTTTAGTTTGCTTAACTCAGCATAAACTTCCCATGGGTATAACTGAGGAACTGGCTCTTCAGCAGGAAGATAAGATGGTAACCTGCTACAGTCAAGAGGATCTAAACAATCAGACACATGAGCGAACTTGGAATTAATAAAACATTGAAAAACATAAACACAGTTACTTCTTGAACACAATTCACACTCTTGTTACGGACTTCCGGGAACGCTTTAGAGCAATACCGTTACCTAATTTGGTAATCACTATTTGCATGTCACTGTTTCATAAATCTGGTATGATTATCGATTTAATAATCAGTCAGTCAGATTTGAGGCAGTCAATCTAACTGACCTGTTTATGTTGTACTTTATCATACATTCACTCATCGAATTACCACAATTAGTGGTGCCACCTCCTGGTTGTGCATGCTGCGTACTTAGTGTGTGGGTGGTGTGTGGGGGGGGTGTGGGGGTATGGGAGTGTGGGGTGATGGGGTGTGTCGGAGTGGGGATGGGGTGTGTGTGCGTATTTATTAGTCATGAAAATTATAATCAAATAAAGAACCCTGAACAAACCCTATTAACGTTGAAAAAAACAAGTATGCGTACCACCAGGCCAGATTCGAACCGACGACCTTCGAAAACTATAGATCGATGTTTTAACCATTAAACCACGAATACTGTGTAAACATGGGAGGAGATACAATCTGTAGGTCTGATGGTTTAATAATCATTGTTCAATAGCGGAATGCATCAGAACGGTATTTTTTTTTTATATTTCGCTAATTATGTAGTCAGATCCAATTTTCTACTCCCGGTTTTAGGCAGTTTCGTCACCTGGTCGGGTGACTTCTTCAGTAATTTGATGATCCGTCTACTTTCCCGCAAAATATTTCTCGTTCCTCGGGTGCACAGTTCTTAACAGCGGATCATACCTGTGATTTAGAGAGTAGATGCCCTCGTCACGGTTATTAGTCTCGGTGCCCCTCTTTCTGATCCAAAGTGTTTCGCGTATCCATCTAGTTTGCTTATTTGTGTCCTTGTCAATTATGCTTGCCCCCTCCATAACATGATTCTCTTGTGCAACGTGGTATGTGATGACCAATTTGTGCTGTTCCGAGACAGATTCTTGTCTCTTTGCCCTTGTGTATTTAAAGCCTTAATTTACGATTTCCCTCAAATTTTAATTTTGTTATTCTTTATTCAAAATGTTGAAATAATATTAGTAATGACTTACGGTAAAGGTTGCTGTCCATTTTAAGTTTAAATAACATGGTAAAGTGAAAGAAACCCCACTGGTTATTTTGGCCATTTAATATGCAGTTCTATGGAGGACATATTATCATAATTTTAAAAATTATGATAATATGTCGAACTTTGCTCTGTTGACCTACAAAGACAACAAATTTGGCCGATTCCATTTAGGTGCAAGTTGGGACATGTGTAAACATTACAAATATGCAAAAAAAAATCAGGTTTGAAAAAAATTAACCAATTTCATATTATAAGATCGTACATTATGGCTTTAATGTCCTTGATTTTTTCGACGTTTTTCCTATGCTCGTCTTGTTTGAACTTTCCTTCCTGTTTCGCCGATGTAAGTTTTGTTGCAAAGAATTTCATACACACAGTCGAGGAATGAGAAATTCCCGGGAGACTAGGCGGATCATCGCATTATTGAAGAAGTCACCCGACCGGGTGACGAAACTGTCTAAAACCGTGCGTAGAAAATTGGATTTGACTACATAATTAACGAACTTTATGACTTTTATACAATCCTGATGAATCTATTCAAAAGGTATTTTTATATATTAAATACAAGTCTCAATGGTTATATAAAGTCATTTCGAATTTTTCTGGGTGATTGGGATGTACAAGAGGTTATTCTTCCTACAATGAACTGCTTCGTCGTCAATCATGTGATTTTGATTAGATATTATTGTAAGTTTGATTAAAACCTCCATGCTTCATGGATCATTTACCACGATTTTAGTCAAAACGACTTGTTACAGGATCAGAAATGTGGAAAGCTGGCATATGTACAGGCTGTAATACATTTTTGTTTAAATATATTACGTCATATGTTTTCGTTTTAATGTTTTACTTCTTGTACAGGTGAGCTACTAAATAAGTTTGTTTCAACTGAACGATATGTTAAAATAGTGGTAATAATGCGCAAATAGTAAAAGTAATTTAATATAATAGATCCGTTTACACACACTCCGGGTATATGTGAACTGATTTAACAGTTTATTATAAATTATTATTTATTTCAAGTATTTGAAAAACAAAACAAAACAAACCAAGAAAACGCTTTGTTTTTCTTTTGTAATCTCATTGCATAAAAGTCAACTTAATAATGCGCGATAATGAAGAAAGCGGCCAAGCTCGTTTTCTACACGGTTTAAGTAATCATTGGTAATCGGGCATATCTTGTAAACCCGAGCGATAACAGAACCCAACAATATTGCTTATTGTACCCTTTACATTGTTTATTCAATATTTGAAACATTTAAGCCATTTTCATGTTCATTCCGGTTTTTTTCCCTAGCATGATAACCGTATTGTTATTTTGTTGTACGAAATAGAATTGGTTGCAACCATGAATGGATTCAAAATAGATCCAAGATAAATGACAAGCAGGTGGTAAGTTATTTTACTCATCGAAATCATCAATTTAGTTGTATTTAATTTTGGTCTCACTCAATAAGTTTGTCTAAATATCTTTCCAAAACAAACTGTTTAAAAGTAATTATGCACCGTAAGGTACACCGACGCTATATTAGTTGAAACTAAACACCAATCCTGGCAGAAAAACACTTCGGGCAATTATAGAAGTGTTTTTCTGGTTTTATGTTCCACTTAATCTAAAGACTTGAATACTGTTTCTTCATCTAAATCTTTTCGGATATTTAAATAAATTTGTTTGTTTACCGAATAGAGTATGAGCTAAGTGAGCTCTTAGCTAACTGAATCATATATCGTCAGCCTGCTACGCTAATTGCCTAAGTAATATTTTGTAATTTTGAGAATAAAGTACAAAATATTATTCAAGCATTCATTTAAACATATTTATTCACCAATCTTTGCACAAGAACAAATGATAATGATACTAATTAAAGGGAATAATCCTACATAATTAGGGTGATTACCCAACTGATGCATGCTTGAACCACATTTTGTTCTTTGTTCTCAAAATTGCAAAAATGACTTAAGCAATTAGCGTAGCAGGCTGATGATATAGGTGTATGCTTCTGGATATTTTCACGGGCAGATCACACGCCGGCTCAACCACATTAGACATGATAGATCCTATAGATCTCATTTCTTCCATCCAATAACGTTTTGCGGTGTCGTACCTGCATAAAGCTGAATCCGTGTATATTAAATATATAAGTTCAAAATATAACTAGATTTGGTTCTTGGGTTTCGGTGTTTTATTTCTAGAAGAATAGGATGTTTTACACGTTGAAGATATCAAAATTATTCAGAATGTAAACAACAACAACAACAACAACAACAACAATAACAATTGGAAACATCTCCTGTATTAGTTAACAGGTATGCGCAATATTATATCTCATATTGGAGATATTCTAATAGTAATATTGAATATGTTTTCACGTTTTTATTCATCACCGTTGAGGACAAGACACTATACTGCGAGATGGAATATGGAATATATAATGTATTGCGAAGAAGCCTAACTTCTCCGGATAAAATAATTTTTTATCCTGATTGAGTACTTCGTGATATGATATTTTTATTTGATGTAAGTAGATTGGTTCATTTGGAACAATGCTAGGTATGTTTGTACTTATTATAATGTCTTCATGCTGATATGAAGTGCATTTATGAAAGTAACTATTGTACACTTTTGTGAAAGAATCTCGTCGTCTGCAATTATTTTGGCGCCAAATAGGGTACGACTGCCGTAAGTAAAGGGTTAGTGAAGTTGTACTGCGTTGACTATTACAATCAGGTCTCAGTATTACCGTGTCAAGCTGCCGAGGCTTGTGCGCATACGGATGCTAAGCACTAAGACAGTATTGGGAAAGGTAGTTTCAACCGCGGAGGAGTTACTCTTTGTGGATATAACATCTGTTAACCTTCCTTCCAAATTGATCGAGATAGTAAACTTGATACGTTCTTTGAAAGTATGAATACAACGGCTGTTATCAAAAGAGATGATGGTGGAGAAGTTGTCTATATGAACGAATCGTTAATTCGTCGTTTTGTTTGCGTGACGAGTACCGACTATGTCCTGCATTTGGCATTATATTTGATCATTGCCATTGCTGGAATTCTTGGCAATGCGTGCCTAATGTGTGTCATTCTTGCACATCGCACTCTACGGAAAAACGTGAATTTTCTTATTTTTAATTTGTCCGCGGCAAATGCTTGCTTCATAACGATTATTGCATTGATTCGATTGGAACACGAGATGGACCCATGTTGGTTACATAATGTGAACTTTTGCAAGTTGCGTCATTTCGTTCCTACAATGCTTCATAGTGCTGGAATTTTTACACTGGTCTGCTTAAGCCGACAACGACATATTGCCGTCATGAATCGAGTGCCAATTTCTCAAATTGAAGGTCAAGAAAATATAGCGCTTGCACTTAAGATGATAAGCGTTATTTGGGTAGCTTCTATATTATGTGGCCTTCCTACCTTATGGTTGGCGGGTAAACCTAACTCTTATATGTGTACACCATTCTTGGATTGGCCTACCCCTACAATTTCCCGTGTCTATGATTTATGTTTATTTGTATTATTATACATTATTCCACTTGGCATAATTATATCACATTATGTGCCTCTTGTTGTTCTGCTTCAAAGAAGCTCTAAAATGCCTGAGGGAAGAAGGCATAATGAACCAGCAACTAATAAATCACGTAAACAACTGATTATAATCGTCCTTGTCATAACTATCGCCTTTGCTATTTTGTGGTTACCACATCATTTATACAGCATTTTGTTTCATTATGTCGATCTAACAGGTCCAAGTACCGATGATATGCTACGGCATGCTGTCTATTACCTGCAGGTTATGAATTCTTGCCTTGATCCATATGTGGTGTTTATAATGAGTTCATCACATAGACGATTGCTATTGGAATACACTAAATGCCATTCTGTACGCGCATATATTTCATCGCGAAAGACCTCAACACCACTAAGATCACGTACACGTTCATCTACTATTCAAAGTGTGCAATGACGCAGATGACGCAAGTGACGTCACAAAGATCTAATCCCAACAAGACTCTACTTAATTCTACATGTTCTATCTGATGTACAAAATAAACTAATTACGATAGCGCTAGCTCCAGAGCCCAACGTGCTTGCTGAAATGGATATAGTTAAACTATTGTTATGCTTTTTTGGAAAAGGCGGAACTTAAAATCCAAAATGCAGAGTGGCAGTCAGGATTATTAACAAGGTACAACGACCAAGCCCATATATCCACGTTGTTTTTGTATCATTTCATTTCGATTATCTGATTATATCGCTAATAAACTTCAGATGTACTAAATTGGATTCAAATAAAGAATAATACTCAAGGCCTCATATCTCATACGGTTATCAAAGAAGACGTATATGATTTTAAAAGGTATTGATTTGGCCAAAAGTAGGTCTTATGAGTGATGGTCTGGCTCTCATACAACACATCAGAACTTCAGAATCTCTTGACATTTTAATCAGTTTGGAATTGCATATGAGCAGTAACTTTCTATGAAATTGTTTATTCTTGAATCAATATTATGTATTTAATATATGTTCTTTGTCTTTCTTTGCCTACAATTCTTCAATGTATGCATATGTGTCTCCAGCGCCTTAGTTTATAAGTTTTGGTGGTTTTAGGCGCTATATCAATTTCATGGATTGATTTATTGATTGGTATGAAGCTTGTCTTATGTGGCCATACACGTTCAATTTATTGATCAATATCAAAGACCCTAAAAACCAGAGTGGATACAAAATCTACCACTGTACACGCACAATGGTAGATTTTGTATCCACTCCTGCATCTAAGGTCCGCAATATTGATCAATAACATTGATCGTGTATGGGCCGCATTAAGTATAATAAAACAATCTTACTGTCGATAAAGTCGCATCATCTCTTTTTTTCCCTAAGGACTAACCCGATTCATGATTTTCACAAGTCTGAAAACTTTCATATTTCATATTAAAGTTTCAATTATTCAATTCCCATTTTTGCTGATACAAACTTTCCAAAATGTGACTTTAGGAAAGGTTGAACGTCGCGGGCCTTTCGGTATGAAATGGGTATGAGGGTGACACAGTAGACACAGTAGCGGCGATTTGGTGAGAGCAAACTATTTTTTTTTAATTGGGTCACTGGTTGGAAGTACAATTTTTAAATGACTAGGTACGTAATATAATCGGATTTTGTTCTTGGTTTTCGGAATTTTACTTCGGGAAGAATAGCGATAGAATGTTATAACTGGAAAAATGTTGTCACTAAAATGAGCGCAAATGATGTCTCATACAAAGTCGTCTGGGTGTTATATAAACATTTTTATACCAGATGCAAAACAACCCCATTAAACTGTTGGTGTGTTTTTTCCAAGACACTAGTATCCATTTCTGCTGATGATCAGAGATTGCAAATTTATGGTTAGATATGAGATTATTGTTTTGTGGATTCATTGAGCAAAACAAGAGAATCAGTTGTTGCAAATTTATGGTTAGATATGAGACATCTTACGTTTATAGACACTTTCATTAAAAACTTATCAGAATTTTAGTCATTTTAAGTTAAGTTCCTAGATTCAAAAATCACACATATATAGATGTATATTTCCCCAAAAAACGTACTGTGGCTTGTTACATAATTATATTTAAAAGACCTATAATCCCGAAAAAATGTTTCTAAGATTGTAGCTTAAAGCCGTAAAATCCCGAAAGCTCAACTATAATACTACAAAAACTTGTTATTCCTGTTATTGTATAATGCTTTCGGTTTTTCATACAACGATTTTTGGGGGAAAATTTAGAGCAACCATAACCATAATTCCCCGACTATTTTTATTATTTTGCCAGTAAACAGTACGTAAAGTAGTCTTTTCATCCGTAATTTGTCGATTTAACCCGAAGTAAATCGAAAGAAAGATGAACAAGGCATGATAAACGACAGCCAATGGTAAATAAATCGTGCGTACAGTGGGTTATTTTTACGCGGTTGCGGTCTTTTTTATCTTCATATTATCTCGCATGCATGTTAGATTCGGCCATTTTGTGGTAAGTTTAAACATTAACCTACTCAAATATCTCATTTACAAAGGCCAAATTTTCTAAAAGCACCGATTCAGTCGTAAGCTGTCTCAAATTACTCCTCTCGGCAAACGAAATAGGATAATAATATTATACTAATTATACAATATTAGGAAAAAAAATTCAACCCTTCATCTTGCAACAAGTTAGTCTATTTGTTGAAATTACTTTTTATGCTATTCGTTACATCTACAACATGTAATGACATTTAAAAACTAATTATACTTTCTACAATATTGATGACGTTTTGTGCCAGATACATGGATTATTTCTACCAGCATATCCTGTCTAGTTTTCCTGTCTGGATTTTCTTACCTCCTTGCACATTACTACTATATTGAACATACCCTATAAATATTGTAGCTCAATAAAATGCATTTTACTTATTGTCGGAGCTTAGCCTATATGGCGATGTATTGAATCAGCCGTCTATATATCTATCTGCTATTTTTGAAACGCTTCTTTAGTAGTACATGCTTTGATGGATTTATTAAACTATTATGTATACATTGTTTTTAAACTTAACTCTGTGTAAATAAGCAGTCGGGTCAAATTAGCTCGAATGGGGTTAAATACTAAGTTTGCAAAGGTGAGGTGAAATACAAAGTAAGCAAGTGAACAGAAAAATTGAAGTCACAAAAGGTCAAATCATATCGCCAGTCTGCTTTGAGGTATGTTTGATGATACAAATTGTTAGAACACGAGTAATGATAAAGTGATTGCCTGCCTGTCTACCCACCTACCCTGCCTACCTACCTACCTACCTACCTACCTACCTACCTACCTACCTCCTACCTACCTACCTACCTACCTACCTACCTACCTACCTACCTACGCAGCATCATGCATTGCTTCACTTAATGCCTGACATAGGAAGAACTTCCATATGGCCCGGTCCTTGGTAGCAGCTTCAGCCTCTTCCACAGGTGGTTTGGGATTCCACAAGTAGAATGTTCTTAGAACGTGACTCTCATCCATCCTCAGCATATGGCCAAACAACTGTAGTCGGCCCTTTCCACATGATATTAGCCTGAGTAGTAACTTTCTGTTGTTTTGTCATAGATCTTATGAGTAATTGGTGATGTTATACGCTGTGTCCATTTGATGCAGAGAATTTTCCTTTGGCCTCTCAATGTCAAATGCATCTAATCTGGACTAATTTCTTTTAGTGAGAGGGCAACATTCAGAAGCTTACAGAAGGATATGCAGTACACAGGTATTGTAGAATTTCATCTTGGTGTCTAAATTTACAGCCTGTCTCAAAAAAAATTGTGCAAGTGAAAAGCGCCCTCTTTGGCAATTAGAAAATACCGTTGTGACATAATGCTTACATCAACGTCAAGGACACAGTCTTAGCTCTCAAATACCGTTTGTTCTGTTCAATTTACTCTTTTTAATCTCGAGATATGTTTAGTTAACAACGAAAGGGTAAAATCACAATTGTGCCACTTTTACTAGGGAATAGGGCTGGTACATGTAAATCAATGATAGCTGATGTTGATGCGTCTAATGCCCTCCCCTTCTCATTAGACGCATCAACACCAGCGCGCGTGCATTATTTTGTCTAATTTCATTAATTTGTCTAATTTCATGAACTTTTCAAAGTTCATTTACCTATAAGTGTGCAATATTTGTTTGTCTTTGAACATGTCTTGAATGACAAATGAGAACAGTATACCATGGTAAAATCATTGACATGCAGATGTATTTAATTTTACAGCAGAATGTGAAATATTTATTTATCGTTTAATTTGTCGTAAGTGGAAAAAGAGAACCATTATACCTTTATCATGATAAAACATTAAAAACAATTATGTATTGTTGTGTAATTGATGCATTCTTTTGATTTCACGAAGGAACTCTTGATAAACTTGATGCTATCATTGATTTACATGTACAGCCCTCTTCCCTAGTAAAAGTGGCACAATTGTGATTTTACCCTTTCGTTGTTAAGTAAGCATATCTCAAGATTAAAACAAGCAAATTGAACAGACTAAACGGCATTTGAGAGCTAAGTCTATGCCCTTGACGGTGACGTAAGCATTATGTCACAACGGTATTTTCTAATTGTCACAGAGGGTGCTTTTCACTTGCACAATTTTTTTTGAGACAGGCTGTACATTTCGGGCCTTCCACACATACACCTTAAGTTCTTTAAAAGCACCCGATGCTTTGCCAATCCTTCTTCTAGGAGGGTCATGCCATCTGCATTGTCTGGATGTCATTGTCTAGGAAGTAAGATAATAACTTATTCAGATCAAAGCGAAATTGTAAAAAATTAAACTTCTGTATTATATTGCCTAAAAGTTAGGGACATTAAAAAAAGTCATTGAAATTGTCGTGTCAAGGTCATCCGAATATAGGTTGTTGGATTGTCATCAAACTTGGTAGGCTGGATCATAATACAGTGCCGAAAATTGTCAATGTCATATCAAGGTCATCCGGGTGTAGATTTTTAGATTTTCATCAACTTGGTGATGTGATCACCATCGAGTGCCGATGACCATTTGCTGTGGAACTCTCTACCTCGTCACATCCGTGTTTGTTCTTCTCTTGAATCATTTAAATCATCTCTTGAAACTCACCTTATGAATAGTTCTTCTTCTTTATCTATGTCTGTGTAACAGGGCATAGGTATTCTGCTTATGCTCTTAAGTCTTCTCCTTCTCCGAGTGCCAAAAATGGTCAAGGTCATGTCAAGGTCAAAGATAGCTGGATTGTCATCAAACTTTGTGGATGTGATAACCATTAAAAAAAAAAAATGGTCATGGTCATGTCAAAGTCATCAATGTTTAGATTACAGAAGCTCCTGGTTTCAAAGTTGGTACACTGACTGCATGCTGGCTTGTGGTGGATAAGGGGAGAGGGTCATAGGCATAGATAGCTATAGATATTCGTGTTTACTAAAACACAACAGTGCCATCTAGTCTTCTTCTTCTCCTACGTCTTTCGCGTCTTCTATATGCGTCTTTTTATACGTCATCCTTCACTTTGGTATATGTCGAGTAGAGTAATACCACGGTTGTTATTGCAATAAGAAAGGTATCCCTTCTTTGTTATTAGAAGAATTGTGCCGTGCCCTCATTCTATTGATGTCTTCACACTTTGTCATATCAGTTTCCAAATTCTAAGCACCCATTCTTTGATGTTGTCGCCAGCATCCATGACAAGTTCAGGGGGATGTTATCTATACCCGGTGCTTTGTTTCATTTGAGATGGCGAATTGACTTGTTAAGGGGCGTTGCCTAAATTGCGATTTACCTCCTATTTGAAGCTGACCCGTTTCACAATTATTGGGATGTGAAGCGGGTGCGCATTTTGAGACATGAGAACTATGAATATAATGCCAAAGAGCTATTCCCCTCAGGGCTCTATAATCTGAGCACACGCTCTCACAAAATGGATAAAACCTTCGTTCAGAATAAGAGCTAAACATTCTGAAGATCACAGTTCAAAGGAATTAAAAGAAATGACTATTCTCATTTATACAATGCATAACATGTACAAGATAACGATTTCATCAATAACAATGCCATGACTTTTGTAAGTAAACAATTAGAACAAGTGCTGCAGATATACGCACAAATAGCGATGCATTTATATATAGTAGTGCAGTGTTGGAAAACTCAAGGGACGACGCGACATTATTAATCATCTCGGGTTGGCAAGCATAAGTAGAACGAAGGTTAAAAAAGTAGAGCAAAATTAACACCCATCAATATTTCAGCGATTGCAAAACTCAAACGTAAACTCGTTGGCTTAAACAGAAATCAGCCGCTTAACTAATGTTGGACGGTAACAGAAGCCGAAACGATCAAACAACGGTAACATATTTTGTTGACGCGTCGTTGTGTAGGTATTATGACTTAATTGTATGGAAGTACGACACATCGGATTTTGAAAGTGTAAATAATCATTGTTGTTGCATTAGACGCGCACAGGTGGATGTTATGAAAATCTATTATTTGTAAGTATCACGACTTCCTACTCACCAAGATTGGTTTCCTTTGAGCTGTGAAGATAATGACTGGCACCTGTTGAATACTAATATTGCAATCTGTACAATCTTTGCACAACAGATGTAGGGG
The DNA here is from genome assembly GCF_039555335.1 of Amphiura filiformis. NCBI lineage: Eukaryota > Metazoa > Echinodermata > Ophiuroidea > Amphilepidida > Amphiuridae > Amphiura > Amphiura filiformis. Next base: position 4,532,508 of record NC_092635.1, on the reverse strand, counting down.
TAGTTAGAATAATTATTGTAATACTGGATTATGGACAAATATAATTTTGGCTCCGAAAAATTCTAAATTTGTAAGTGCAGTATGCGCGTAAAGGGGGTACTACACCCCTCGATAAATTTGTTTCTATTTTTGCATTTTTCTCAAAAACTAATAACACACTGGTAACAAAAGTTATGTGTATTATAGGTGCAAGGAATCCAATTACTACACTGGAATTTCAGTGACCCAAGACAAGCGGTTCGTTATTTATGATAAGAAATAAGGTACTGCTAGGATGTACCTCATTTCCTATCATATATGCTGAACCGCTTGTCGTGAGTTACTGAAATTTCAGTGTAGTAATTGGATCCCTTGCCCCAATAATATACATAACTTTTTGTTACCAGTGTGTTATTATTTTTGAGAAAAATGCAAAAATAGTCACAAATTTACCACAGGGTGTAGCCCCCTCAAAGCATTTATCATCAACAAATGGGATTTAGAGGCACCCTAATACAAGATGAATTAATGAAATAACATTGTTGGCAGAAAAAAATATCATGGGAATAAATGTTGATTAGATCGGTTGCATTGTAGTAGCAAAGTTGTGTACAGTAAAATTTGATTTAACGTATTAAATTTCGTAATGCTTTGTGTTCACAACGTATCGATCAACAGAGCATACTGTAATAAGATTTGACGGCTAAAGTGTTCACTTAGTGTTCATAAAATGAACACATGTATTTATTGTTAGCGCCCATAAAATCAATAAGCATGTTTTGTTAAAATTTTGAACACTAAATGTTGAACAGGTGTTCAAAACGTGAACATTCCCGTGAACATTTAGTGTACTCGTTTTGAACACCGTATGAACATCAAACGATTCCCGGTCAGCTAATTGGGAGACAGGCTTAATTGGTGACAGGCTGGATGTAGCGGAAATCGAAATAGCACCGTCAACAGGACCCTACGGATCACGTTTGCTGATATCGTTTCAGTTTTTGTAACTAACATTTGCAATGTAAATGCAAGTGTATATAACTGAAAGACTTATCAGTTATTGAGTAATCAGTTATTGAGGAACCCACCCACTGGAGGTGAAGTTGACCTCGCAATAAAACCTTATAAAAATTTGAACCCATTTCGATGTCAATCAGTGTTGCCCTATAAGCCAAGCACAAAGGCGTGGTGAATTAACAATCGGCCTCCCAATCCGCGCCAAATGTCCTCGGGTTTTAAAAAAGGTTAAGTTCAGCTAACGGAGGAACACGTCATCAATAAACCATCCAATACCCATTGATGGATGTTGCTCCATCGACTCACAAAGAAAAAATGCTTCAAAACAATATCCAAAACTTGGATCTTATGTTAAATAGTCATGTATTTTGGTGAAGCCCGTGAAGCCGTATTGTGTTTTGAACTGAACTAGCGCAATTTAACCGTGGCGTTGGAAATAATTATCTTATTTTTTGTCAATTTTAACATCCTGCTTGCGAGAATTTTTGCTTTGGCTTAAATTAACTCTTGCTAAATTGATACATTGACCGACAGGTGTATTTCACGAGAATCCTACTGACCGACGATTATAGGTCTGTCCTTGCTAACGTAGGAATCAGAACCTGAGAAACAGTCGAGCAAAATAAAGGTTCATTTGCATTGGTTGACGTACATTTGAGGATTTTAACCTATGCTTTCTACAACAAATGTGAAGGTGCAGAACTGTACCTGAAAGGTACAAAATTGTACGTCAAGGTTTCTGTCACACCTTTGAGGAGACCAAGCAAAACAAAACGTTTTATACAGGTTATATTATGGGTTTTTGGTTTTGGTGAAAACGTTTTAATAACATGAAAATGTCGGGTTATATAAAGGTCATGAAAACGTTTTAAAATGTTTTATATGAAAACACACTACAAAATATGCAAATATATTTGTAAAATGTTCTAAAAATGTTATTGTAAAATATTTTTGCTAATATGTTTGCGAAATATTTTGTCAACACTTAAATTAACATTATGTTTCTGGTAACCTTTTCTAACCTTTTGCGAATGATGTCAAAAACGTTTTGTGTTTGCTGGGAAATCAGACTGTTTGAAAAGTCATACACTAAATGCAACCATGCAATGTTTGTGTACTAGAAAGCAATACCCATGTATAAAACAAGAAGCCTCTATCTCAGTATTAACCCAAATACTGGCATTAAACTTGTTTACATGATTTGTCGGAGTTGGCCTTTTTAGTCTGGTTTAAGCATTATTGGTTGAGTCTGGTCTCATCAAGACCCAAATGTCAAAAGGTAGTCAAAGGAGCTACTGTTTAAATAAATTGAATCACGGCTCTACTGTTTTCTGTTGTTGCAATTTGTAACAATTTCGTATACTTATAATAAAGAAAAAACGTAAACAATATTGAATCCATCTCTTCAATTTAATTATCTATAGACTAATTATTGGTCAGAAAAGCCGTAAGTAAAATACGCGGAGAAAAATACGCACTTCACCTGCGTGGCCTGTGCATTGGACGTGTATAATGAGTCCATTTTTCTCTCAACAAGTGATACTCATTTATTAATCTATACATTTAACTTCATTGATGAAATATGTATCATGTATGTAATACTACATTTTGATCAGCTCGTAATCGGCGGGCCTCATAACATCGCGGATTAATACCAATATATTTTATTTAGGGAATTACCTTGTTATATCTCGCCAGAAGCATCACAAACTAATTGAAATCCATATACTTTGTCTACTTTCTTTAACATGCAAAATATAGACCATACAGGTTTTAACGTGGGTCTATTTGTCGGCGTAGGGGTAAAGCCTAACTATTCCCGCCGATTACGAGCTGATCAAAGTATAATAACATAATTTTGGTGTTAGATCAGTCCTATCAGGTAATTGTGGTATTTTATAACCTTATATAGGCTAGATCCTACCTATCATATATACAATTTACGTGGGGATCATGTTATGAAAATCTATTATTTAGAGGTTAATAACTGCGCATCGGTTATTTGGAGGGCATTGTGAAAAATCTAAACATTTTGCCTTTGGAACCGAGGGATATTCTGAGCCCGATATGCAAAGTTGTTAACCTCATTCATAACCGTCACTTTAATCTCTTCACCTTACAAAATAACACAAAATTTTGCTCAAAAAATAGATGATTTTTATATCTTCCCTTTCCAAAAATCGATCAGGCTAAAACAGGACGACCAAATATGGTTGCGCGCAATCCAAATACGGCAGCCAGCGCGAGAGCAGTTTGTTCCACGCACAACAACACGCAAACGCCGGTCAATTTTGCGGTAAATTGTGAGATATTAATGACCTCGATTTGCGTTCGCGTTTTCACAAATAACTAAATGTAATTGGATCGCACACATCGCGTTTATTAATGAGGTATATCGGAATATCCCTCGGGGCTACGCCCCTCCCTCGGGATATTCCTCGGTTCCAAAGGCAAAATGTTTAGATTTTTCACAATGCCCTCCAAATAACCAACCGATGCGCAGTTATTAAACTCTAAGTATCACGACTTCCTACTCACCAAAATTGGTTTCCTTTGAGCTGTGAAGATAATGACTGGCACCTGTTGAATACTAATATTGCAATCTGTACAATGTTGCACAACAGATGTAGGGTTAGTAAGAAAAAGCTCTGTTGTAAATTTTTAAGTGCAGTACTCGCCTTAAAGAATTTACCATCAACAAATGCAATTTAGAGGCATCCTAACACAAGAAATATTATGTGAATAAATGTTGATTAGATCGGTGCATTGTGGTAGTAAATAGTCATTCATTGCTGATTGACTGATCGGGTATTGCATAATTAAATTTAAGTTGTTGAATATAGGTTATACGACATGTTCAAGTTCATGAATTTGTTTTAACAGCCAAGAGTGATAAAAGTTTAACTTTTTATGTGCGCCGATGTATAGTTCTTGTAGGGAGCAAAATGTTAAAGCGAAGTAAAATCGAGAATAAGGATGGGAAGACAGTGTGGCATACAGTTAGTTAACTCACATTAAAATTATTTTTGTCCTGCTTGAGCATCTCAAAACGTTCCCCTTGTTCATGTATGTGTCTGCACTTACACCCCCTACGCCATACCACAATTCGTCTGGGCCGATTTCCCTAAAATTACAATTTTCAAAAAGGAAACTAATTTGGCCGAGGATCGACTCGAACCCACGCCGCACCTCTCAGCTATTAAAATACTATTGTCGGAAAAGCGATAGAATGCAGTGTTACTTGCCGTAATGACTCAATGCCAAAATCATCTTTTATATAAAGTTATGTTATCACACAATAAAATACACTGTTTGATTAGGTTAACAATATCTGAATCGTTAATGAAAAGTATAATATGATTTACAATGATATTAATTACACTAATTATTACTATTTGTCCGACAGTCTTCTTGTTGATTGCAAAGTTCTTTTGCACTAAATGTTCCGGACGACTGATGTATATTATGGTCCGAACTTGTCCTGCGAATATCCATGTTCAGAGAAGTTCATTGTACCCTTGAAGTTATATATCCTTTGTGTATAAAATCTTCGCACAGATGACAATTCTAAAATGGTGTTGCTGTCACCAATCGCTCACTCTGCACTGATCCACTTTCATAAACCAGACTCCAGCAAGTCCTACAGAAGAATATTAATATTCCTTGGGGAGGACGATCACTTTCGTGCAGGTCTACTCAAAATCGCCTTCGTTTGCTGTATTAATAGCACATTATTGGCTATGCGAATGACTGCTTCACATGTTACCTCTTTTTAAGGCACGCAGACTACCAACATATTAGAGAGCCTACAATCACTCTCTTATAATATCCGCTACGAGAAAATATTGCTTTCACTTTTTATACCGAACACTTTTATCCCTAAAATAGTTTAAATAATATTGCTAATGTTATGACTATTAAAGACAGAAAGCGTATCATATTTGGGATTTTACCTGCTTAAAACATTAATGCGTATAATATAGCGCTAGCTGTATTATTGATAATTGTGTGTTTTCCGCGTCCCAATTGTATTAAACAGAAGTACAACATACCAGTGCACATTACGTATCCAGTTTACTTCGGTGGTTGGGACCAAATCGGCTGACCTGCTGACCTGTTGACCTGCATGTGAGGAAAAGCTACCATTTTCCTTGTGAAGAGGAGATGGACATTTCAACTTTACACAAAACTTCCTCATAGAATCTCAAAGTTTATGTCAGAAATGACCAACTTTTTTATTATTACATGGGAGCAAACGAACAATTTGTGACAATCTCTAACTTGATCTAAGCATTTACTCGATTTACTCAATCGTGCCTTGTTTGCACTTGTCAGATTCTGAATCTACATGTATATCCCCACACCGACACCGCCTGGCTAATAATAATTATTTGGTGCAGCAGAGACACTAAAATGAATACACGGGATGGATACACGTGAATTGCTATGCACGATTTTGATATCAGACGAAAATCTTCGGATACCGGGTTAGAAAATGATGAATATCTCCCGTAAATGAATTTTTCTCAAGAAACCAGATGTGGTCTCATACACTTCAAAATACGTGTTGAACAGATATGATGGTCGCTAGAATGCGCTTTGAAAATTGGCCGTGCGCTTTGAACTCACAATCGGACCAAAACTCTTTTAAAAAACTTTTATATTGCGTTGGTCCTGTATGGACTACATCGTGTAGTACATGTACAGCTGCACTCACTACTAGGCAGTATAAAAGTCAATGACCATTGACCTCAATGGGGTATACAAGCTTATTCACGCACAACCAAGATCAATTACCCGGCTATTGTGAGTAGCCTTAGTCATGTCCCTCGACTAATTATTCGGCTCAAAGAGCTTCAAAGGTCTGAACCAAATGGCCAATCGTGGCTGTGGATTCAACCTACCATGGCGATTTCTGCCATGAAGATATAGGGTCGATGACACTGTGTACCCTTCCCTAATACTTGAAGCAATAAAATGCCATTAGTACGCAACGGTTACACGGGATCTTCAATGATCTCTATCCTTGACTATTATGTCAACTACTTGAAGAGGTACTTGAGTTGGTCTTTCATGTCATGTGTGTTACTTACTCCTACAGATTTTTAGTACATGTAACATGTCGTCGTTAGTTAATCTATTCCCATTCTATTCCTAGTAAGTTTTCTAATAGACTAGACAAAATTTCAATAACTCAGGTTTCGTAAGGAATTTGTTAGTAAAAGTTGATAACCCAGGTATCTTTACTAATTCGGACCTGCTGAATCCAAAAAAGGCGGTGAGCAAGCTTTATTTTGAGTCTTTGACCCTCAAAATGACCACAGAATCGACCTCATAGGGTTATAAACGGGTCAAAAGTTAAACATACTCTAATTTCACTCATTAGAATATCAAATTATCTTCACTATCTGTGAAGTATTGTTAATTGGGTAGAAATTAAATTAGTATTATCATCTTGTTTTTCCCAGGCCCATATCATATTGTGATAATTAGGACAAACATCTAACACATAGTAGATGGCAACACATTTCTCTGATAGGATATTGCAAGTGTTGTGAGGTAAAGCAATTATGTGATGCAATCAATTTTGTAATTCTTACATTTTCATTTTTAGCGTATTCAACGCTCCACCTCCACATTAGTGAAAACCACATGTCATTATAACCTTTGGTTAGAAACAATGTGAAAAAGAAAGAAACGGAGAAAATCAGGTTGGAAGTTAGAGTACTTGAGTCATTTTTAGCAAACCTTAAAAATCCAAATACACACTCAGTCAACTTTGCAACGATACCTTTGGTTTAAGATATGACCATGAAATTTGGCAAAACACAACACTGAATCAGAGCTTCTTTTTGAATAATTTCACGATTTGTTACAATTATCAAAGTTAGATGCTGGTGAAAAAAGTCACTTTTTTAACACTTTCCCTTCGGAACTTCATGCAAAAAAATATTTTCATATCAAAGAACAATGTTGTTACCTTTCATTTTGGCCACAAAAAAAACCAAAAAAAAATTGATTGTGCCACCCCTACACACATTATTTGGCCCATATCTCAAAATTAGGATTGCAGAGTTCCGACTGATTTTGCTTGATCGCATCACATAAATGTCTTCAAAAGCATATTTATTCTTACTTCAATTACTTTAACTGATATAATTGGCGTGACAGGCAGTCTACGGATGTGAAACGAATGTAACAAGTTTTTAAAATTGTAGTGAATCTATAAAACATCATTTGACTATTTTTAGCCCCAAACGTCACTTATAATAACTACATTTAAGAAGTGCATAAGTATTAAAAGATATGCTTCATTGGCACTCACATCCCTGTTGTAACCTAATAACGACATATTATTTTGTTACGTTAATATTTAATAGACCGGTAGATATTGTCTCCTTTTCTGCTTCGTTTCACCGCATTATTCAATTTCCTTTTTCCTTACAGTATCTGCTGACAGCTAGGGTTGAGTGTTATCGTGGCATTCATCGGGGAGCTCAATAGCCAACATGAATGTGTCTTCATTGAACCTTACACAATAATACTTTGCGCTAGATTTGCGTGAATATCTTTGTTTTAAAATGCATTCCATAAACGTGTTTTTTTTGCATTTAAACAGAATACAAGTAAAAGAAACTTTTCATTTGTGTAATTTAAATTTAAATTTAAATTTAAATTTAAATATCGGGTGGTAAAATCCGTATTAAATGAACTTGCTTTTCAACAAACAAATTTGATTTTTAATTAAATACATATTCAAAGATAAATACTTGTGATATAACACCATTCAATTATTCATAAGCAATGGATATTTTAATAGGCATTGAATGACGAATACTTCGGGCCACACTAGAAAAACGCTTTCAACCTACGAGCAAGGCAATAACCAATTAGCGTCTTAATATCAATAAGCAATAGCGGGTAGATAACGTGTAAGCACCTCGAGCTTCAAAGGAGCCCGTGACTTAACAATATTATCTACCACTAATGCCTGATTTATGAATATATTTCGCTTCATAGTCAGGTAAAAGTTACTTGTGAGTGTGACGTTGGGTATGACATGTTTTAACATTTCCATAAGAATTTGTATTTATTTTCCCCAAAATGTTAATTTTCACTGTCAGATATGTCCCTTTTTAATTTTAGTCCGAACAGTTATTTTTCACAAGATGTTAATTTTCACTGTCAGATAATGTCCCTTTTTAATTTTAGTCCAAACAGATGAGGCAATACAAAGAAAATCGCTAATCGCACCTAAAGCCTTGATTTTTGCAGGGTATGTTAGTTTATTAAAGTACATTACAATCGTATTGTGGGCGTTCTCCTCAGCAAACTCTATGCTACAACATGGCTTTAATATTGACATGGAAAGTGTATTGAATAAGAATATCATCATCATCATCATCATCAGTCGGCTGCGGAGCAGGCAACTACAAGCTTTCTCCAACTATTGCGATCTTGGACAATCGAAACAATTTTGTTTGGCCGCAGCATCCCTTCAGTATCTGCAGGAAGTGCTGTACATACTGTAAATACAGTGTGCGTGGCCGTCCCGGTTTCCTCTTCCCATGTGGTGGAATAAAGGGCATATTCTTCAAGACGCAGTATATGGCCGAGAAATTTGAGTTGATGGATCTTGACTCTGGCAACCAGTGGAGTGGTGTTGGTCAGATTGTAGATGGTTTCATTTGGAATCCAATCCACACGCTTGATGTTTAACATGACTCTGTAGCAAGATGTTGCAAAGGCATTAATCTTGTTTTCCATGTCCTTGGTGATTACCCATGACTCGCACCCGTACAGAAGGACAGTAACCAAAAATTTGGTTGTTTAGAAAGCATTTTGTATTAAATCTCTATAACAATATAAAATAATATACAAGGAGTAATATATTACATGTACATAAATCACTGTTACTACTCTTTTGGAGATACTTTTTCAATATTGTCTTAACATTCTTCTATTCTATTTCTGGAATTTCATAATAAAGGTCGGTTATTTCTCTGTTTATTTTCATTTCTTTAAAAAACACAAATTGTATCTCTAAACCCAGTAAACTGTTGGTGCTTCTTTTGTTTTCAAATACAAATACCAATTTATGTTGATACGAATTTTCCAAATGGAACCAAGTTCATTATGTTCAAATTGGGATATACCGTAAATGCAAAACCATTTTAAGAGAATCAAACGGTATAGAATGTATAGTTAGCTGTGAGCCATCATATTTATAGACACTTTGAAAATTTGAAACAATATACTTTTGTAGTTTAGTCAACAATGTAGTTAATTTAAGTTTAGTTCTTTACTAAAATCACACGTAAATGTATATTCTAATCAAAAGGAGTCGTGTTACGTAAGATAACTTAAAGCCCTAAGAGGCCCTTAAGAAAGCCTCAACTTTGTTCTGCTTCATAAAGATATCTTGCAGCCTTGTCATCCCTGTTATTATACAGTATAATAATGTTTTTCATACACATATTTTGGGGGCTATTTCGAGAGAATAATTGGCCAGGGTATTGCAGTCTGGCAGTAAGTTTTTGTAATACGTTTCTGAAATAATCAATCGGTATTTTGTCGATTCAACTCATGGATCTAAAGGAAAATGAACAAGGCGTGATAGACGATAACCAATGGTAAATAAACCGTGCGTGCAGTGCGTTATTTTTACGTGGTCAGGTGGTCGTCGGTCTTCTTGCATGTTTGGTTAACTTTTGAGGCAAATCGCGGACATTGGCTTAAATTACATCCAAATATAGTCATGCAAAATTTAGTTTCGGTCATTTTGTGGTAAGATAAATATTGATTATTATGGTCATTTCTGGATGATCAAGATCTCGGACTCCTGCGTAAAAAAAAGAATTGTGGCTGGTACATGTATACAAAAAAAATGACGCGACGATTGTCGTTTTGGATATTGTACTGTTATAATATATTTAAATTATTTCAGAATTTATTGTTTCAATATTGTTTAACTTAGATCGTCTGATAATTGTCTGCGTTTTGCACCCAAGACACCTTTTCATATATACATGGCGACAGAGCTTTTTGTTCACGTCTCCCCTAAATTCTGGAAATCTCTTGCTCTTGATACTTACTGCCGTAACTTACTAGATATTTTTTTTAAACCTAAAAACTTGCCTCTGCAAATGTGTATAATTTCGAAGAATCGTGCTCCTTTACGCGAGTTTATATTTTGTAAATTATAAGCTTTATTTTTCAAGGTTTTTTTTTCAGTTTTTGAGGTAAGTAGTGTTTCAATACATCATTGATACGTAACATGAGAAAGTTCCCATATTCTTTCATTCTTCAAGTAATGTTATAAATACGAAGTTTCAAAATTTTAAGAAAATGGTTTAAAACCTTCTTCTTGCATAACGTGTTTGACAAGTTATAGTCTTAATTGTTTGTAAAATACTTTATTGTGATATTGTGATATGTCCTGAGTAATTTTATTTTATTTTTGTTTGCAATTTACAGCTATGTTATGAGAGATATGAGACAAGGGGAAAACCATTTGGTTGCAATATATAAAATAAATCAGAGCTGTTATTAATAGTCACGGGAAAAGCCCTACTATGCAAGAATGTGCAGTGCATTGGCTAATGTTATTTTGGAAAACCCCATTGCTAAAATAAGTGAATGTGACAGAATGGTATATTAATATAGTGTGGGTTTTTTGTGAGTATAAAGATGAAAGCAATTTAGTTTGTTCTTTGCAGAATATGCAGAGAGTTTGTAGGCTCTCTATAATATATGTGTTGGTCGCCGTATTTAAGATTCTTTAGTCGACTAGCTGTAGTCTGATTTATTAAACAACATATCTGTCAATAAAGTGGATCAGTGCATAGAGAAGCCTGTTTCCTGGAGAAAGAGAGTGATTTGTAAAAGTAGCATCAGTTTTGGAGATCGTCATCTGTGCAAGAAGTTGAGTATTTGGAGAAAGCAGCACCAATTCTGTGCGAGGATTTTATACACAAAGGATATGTAAATGCGAGTGTACAATGGACTTCGCTGAACAGTGATTTTCACAGGATAAGCGAACAAGGATATATACATCAGCCAACCAGAACATTGTAATAGAACATTATAATCTATAAGGAGACTGCTGGTTAAGTAATGATTAGTTAAAATTGCGATTGTGTGATTATATTGTATGTGCATTTATTGTTCTGTTTCAATCATATTTTACCTTTAATTACAGACTTAGAGTTTTTGTTAACTTAATCAAACAGTGTATTTTTGTTGTCCATTTGTGTGAATTTGGGTACAAGGTAATTTTGGCCTTGAGTCATTACAGCTCATAACAATATTAGCAACATCTAAAACATGTTATGGAAGTCTGCTCTACCAAATATACTTCTTCAGTGCAACAGTGGAGTTTGTGTTAACGTATGGATGTGAAACCTGGACCATGACTCCTTAACTATCTAAGGAGCTAAACGGCTGTTACACCCGAATGCTTAGGATAGTAACAGCATCCACTGCATTCACTGGAAACAGCATATAAGCAACAAAAGGCTTAACGGAGCCCTTCCAAGACTCTTAGAGAAGATCAGAGAAAGAAGGAGTAGAGCTAACCTGTCACCAATCTGATCAATTGGACACCCAAACATGGCACAAGTACCCAGACCGTTCCTTATTATGTAGATGTTCTCATGCAGGACACTGGACTGGAGACTTCGCACCTGGGAACTGCGATGCATGATAATCTTGAAGATATGGATAGCTGTCGTGATTCTGGAAAACCACCCGAAATAAGCCAGTAAGCATGCGATATTGATGACATCAAAGCGTTTTGTTCCAGATACATGGCTTAGTTCTAAGAACATTGTTCTAGTTCGCATGTATGGATTATTATCCCTTTGCACATTATAAATTACGATATTCAACCCAGAACATACTCTATAAATATTGCAGCTCAATAAAATGCATTTTACTTGTTTTGGTACGTAGGCCATTGCGGTGTATTGAGTCAGTAGTCTATCTATCTGCCATTTTAAACGCTCATTCTAATACATGCTTTGCTATGGATTTATTAAACTTAAACAACATTGCTTTTAACTTAGCTCTGTGGGATATAAGCCGTCGGGGCCCAATTGGATCGAGCGGGGTCAAATCTGAACTTTGAAAACTTTGAGATACATTGAGAATACAGCCTTTGTATCTGCATCTGCATTGTTTGTTACTGCGCAAACACCTGGTAAAGGTTATCCCACACATAATTTAACGCGTCAAGGACTCGGAAAGGAGTTTGGACGTTAGCACAGTTGGTCGATGTGTAGTTGGTGTAGTGGGTGTAGTTGGTCCTTGAAATTATTAGCGCTGGGGCGCATCGTAGATGTTTGGGTAAAACATTCCAGGTCGGTAAAGTTCTTGGGTAGAGCGATCTTTGAAAACAGTTCTGGTTTGTGGACACATGGGTTAAGAGATGAAATTCCCAGCGCTTTATCGTGTCCTCGTCTAGTTGACTTTTCTGTCCCTTGGTTGATGAGGGGATGAGCAATGTTGTTTGGTATAAGATCGTGGGTTTCCTTAAAACAAAGCTGAAGGCGGCCCTTGGTTCGCCAGGTTTCAAAGCTATCCCAATCAAGCATCAGACACAATATTGACAATTGTAGTCGTTGAACTCAAACTTGGATAGTCTGTCAGTACTCCAGTAGTGCAGTAGTGGACGTACTAGAGCACAATAAGCTGTGAAATTTGTTGACTTATAACAACAAGAGAGGTTTCCATGACATACTCTTCTTGGAGTTAAACAATGAATGTATGACTAATTATGTTAATCGGATCGTGGGTTTCCTTAAAACAAAGCTGAAGGCGGCCCTTGGTTCGCCAGGTTTCAAAGCTATCCCATTCAAGCATCAGACACTTATTGACAATTGTAGTCGTTGAACTCAAACTTAGATAGTTTGTCAGTACTCCAGTAGTGGACGTACTAGAGCACACTAAGCTGTGAAATTTGTTTATTTATTATTTATTTATTTATTTGTTGACTTGTTACAACAAGAGAGGTTTCCATGACATGCTCTTCTTTAAGTTAAACAATGATTTTCTTTAATTAATGACTAATCATGTTAATCGGAATGTTGATCTAATGATGAGAGCGCCTTTCACACATTCCCAAATGCAATGTTATAGATAGAGGACCGATAATAGATATCTGCTTTAATTTCCTCCATAATTGTATGCACTATATAGTAGACTGGTCATTCTAAGCAATAATGGGTATATGTTCTTGCAATTGAGTGAATGTTCTTAGTCATCCAGTAGTTTCAAACAGAGTTTTGGAATTTAATCTAATACTGGAACTTACTTTTTGCAACTTTTTGCTACGTCAGGCAACTGTCCCGCTTGCCTGTTCACGTGAGAAACGGCTAGGTATCGATCCGATGGCCCGTTCCCATGCATTAAATAAGTTAAAGTCCTCTATTCTTGTTCAATGATAGCCCGGAATGATAGTTGCTCAATGCGTTCCCAAATGGCTTCTTTTATGCCTCTCCTATGCCATTGTTCCTCCTGATCAAGAATAACGACTTCATCATTCTTAATTGAGTGTTCAGTGTCCTTTAAATGGAGGTAACCAGCGGAGTTTTGCGCTTCATTGTTACTTAGTCTCCTATGTTGACCAATACGGGTTGTTGACGCCTGTTTGGTTTCTCCAACATAAGCCGCGGAGCAATCGGTGTCACCACACACAACCCCGTACACTAAGTTTGAGCGTTTATCCTTCGGCTGCTTGTCCTTTACATTCACAAGTTTCTCGCGAAGCGTGTTAACTGGTTTGAAGGACGTGGGAATTCCGTAGGATTTGAAGTGGTTCTTCACGCGTTCCGAGATTCCCGAAATATATGGTATCGTAACACAGGCTCTGTTGGTTTGACCACTCGCACCTCCGGTCTTTGGCTCCTTACTCTTGGTGGCTTTGAGGTTTCCTATACACCTTAGATGTCAAGGTACTAACGCTTTGAACAGATATCAAACAATCGAGAAACGCAGGGTATTGTCTTTGCACAGTTCTTGAGTGAACTTTATGTTGTCATCCACGCTATTGGTTAAGTACGACGAAGGTGTCGTCGACAAAACGTAACCAAACCCTCGGTTTTGTACCCGGGTACGACTTCAAGGCCTGTCGTTCAAAGTTTTCCATACACAAATTCACCACTATTGGTGAAACGGGGGAGCCATGTTGTTGTTTGAAGTATTTCCTCTTGTACGAAAAATAGGTTGTGTTCAAACAAATTTCAACCAGTTCTACGATTTGTTCAACCTTCAAGTTTGTCCTTTCACTCAGTGTATTATCACTCTCCAAACACTTTTCACAACTCTGAGGGCAAAGTCAGGTGGTATACATGTGAAAAGAGCAATTACATCGTAGGATGTTATAATTTCACCTTCACATAACTTTGATTTGGTTGGAAAAGTCTTGCGTGTTCTTAATATGGTGAGGTGACCGACCAACTAAAGGGACAAGTATTTTGGCAGCGTGTTTGGCGAGATTGTACGTTACGGACCCGATGCTACTCACTATGGGCCTGACAGGAATTGGGGCAGGTTTGTGGATTTTTGGAAGTCCGTAAAACGCCGGTACCACAGGCTCAGGGGGGGGGGGGCTGTTGGGGGTCTAACTGTCTCTTGAGCACAATGTCTATGGACCCATCAGTAGTTCTTTTTTTCGTGAAATCAGTCACTCGCTTTATGTAGCCACTAGTTGGGTTGTAGCCTACCGGTTTGTATGTTTTCTTGTCTTGAGCAAACCATTACACTTGTCATCATAATCACTTTGCTTCAAAACAACAACACATTTACCTTTATCAGCTGGAACTACGACGATGTTATCATCCTTGGTTAAATCTGATAAGGCTTTCCGTTCGTCCTTGGTGATGTTCGACTGAGGCAATTTGGTATTACAAAGCGTTTGGCAGATTTTATGCCGTAATGAATCCGCGTCCGATGGTTTTAGATGTGCTAGCGAAACAGCTGATTCCGCAACGGTGACGAATTCTGCTACTGGAACTTTCTCCGGTACCACAGCGTAGTTCAATCCTTTCGCGAGAATGCTAACTTCGTGATTTGACAACTGGCGGTCGGACAGATTCTTCACCCACTTTTCCGCGTTGGAGTTATCACCAATATTCCCACTATTTCGTCAATCCCTGTCCGAATCAGCTCGAGATGTTTGCAGCTTACGGAACTTTTCAAGACGGCAGCGTTTGCCTTGCTCGTACGTGTTGGCTCAACTGTGCATAGGCGGTGAATTAGACAACCCTGTTGTAAGCATCACTTGACAACGAGCATGATAATTTATCAGAAAGTTGGTCTTTTTTTGCGGTTTAACACATCAATTGCAAAATTCACATGCCACACTCTCTCATTTAGGGGTTTCCTTTCCGCGTTTTCCAAGATCGTATCCGCTTTATGTCCACTTACGCACACCGACATCGCCCGGTTAATAATTACATTATACAGCAGAGACACTGAAATGAATACCCGGGATCGATACACGTGAATGGGCTATGCACGATTTGATATTCAGACGATAAATCTTTGGATACCGGGGTAGAAAATGATGAATATCTCCCGTAATTGATTTAGTCTAAAGAAGCTAGATTTTGTTCACTTGAATATACGTGTTCAACGGATATGATAGTCGTTAGCTTGCGTCTTGAGAAAGAACCATTGCATCTTGAACTCAAACACTTACAAAAATATTCTTATTTTATATGTGCCAAACTATAGCGCAGCGAAGGCTAGCTGCACTCACTCGTGCAAGCAGTCTAAAAGCATATAACCATTGACCTCATCAATGGCGTGTACATGCTCGGATGTCCCTCGGCTCATTATGCGTCTCAAAGGTCGGAACAAAATGGCCATGCGTGGCTGTGGATTCAACCTACCATGGCGATTTCTGCCATGAAGATATCAGGGCGATGACACTGTGTTACGTTGCTCTTTAGCTTGATACTGCGGGGTGTTATGTGTTCATGAAGACACCGTAAACTGAGTCTTGCCATCTTGTAGGCACTCACGCCCGAAATTGTCTTTGACAAATGAGTGAAACCCCGTATTGGTCAACATACGAGACCAAGTACCAATGAAGCGCAAAACTCCGCTGTTTACCTCCATTTAAAGGACACTGGACACTCAATTAAGAACAAGGAAGTTGTTATTCTTGATCAGGAGGAACAATGGCATAAGAGAGGCATAAAAGAAGCCATTTGGGAACCCATTGAGGAACCATCACTGAACAAGAAAGGAGGACTATGGGACAGGGCCATCGGGTCGATACCTAGCCGTCAATCACGTTATCAGCCTAGCGGGTCAGTTGCCTGATGACGTCTGGTGGTTCCAGACGCAACGTAGCAAAAAGTTGCAAAAAGTAAGTTGTTCTTGCATTTAAATTTCAACGTTTTAACAAAATTAAATGTACCTGTATATCTCAGGTCGCAAACATACATTGACGACAGCAACCGGCTGTTAACGATAGAACTGTAATACATGTACATAAAAAATGTAACACTAACCATTTATTTGACGAGTACACAGGTAAACGAGAATCCATTCCTTGTGAGTATTAAATATGATAACTACGAGTGTGATTTTCCTTGGAGCTAGCTGTGAGGACAATAACACCTGTTGAATATTATATTGCAATCTGCACAGTCTTTACACAAGAGATGCTGGGTAGTAAGAATAATAGTAATACTCATTGGTAACAAACTAAACCCTTCATTTGTGTCATCAATTCTGCATCGATTTGAACAAATGAGGTATCAAACTGTGCGGAATAAATTTATCTGTAACTTAGTTTTGACCTCACAAATGAATTTATCAAGTCTTTTTTGCTGTTCTAAATATGTATACATGTATATACTTTAGACTAAAAATTTAGCATTTATGAGGCCCGAAAGTTTGCATAATTCCAGGGTTAGGACCATACACACTTAAGACCCCATCTTTGACTTATAGGACCAAAATCGAACTGGATACTTTGTTTCTGGGAAGCATGGGCTGATGTAATTTTGAATCAAAAAGAAATTTTGCATCGGTCTCGTGAAGGGGTAACATAGGGGTAAAATAGAAGTACACATGTTTCTAGAAAGGAGAAGACACAACCACAAATCACAAGTACCAGGTAATAAAATAAACCGAGCAAGGGTGGAAAATGTGATTTTTATTTCGGAAGGTTAATGTCTGTTTTAAATTTGTTTCATATCCTTTGACACATACAGCTCTTTTCACATACCTACACTTACAGTGCCATTAACAATCATGTCTGGAAATGCTGACTGCAGTAATTATTTTCTCTCCGTCCACCATGATAGCCAAGATATTGCAGATTGGATCGGTCAATGTCGAAGGCATAATCGTCTCTCAGTCATGGTCTTTTGCGAATAGTTTAATATACTAGTTATTTTTATGTGATCT
The DNA here is from genome assembly GCF_039555335.1 of Amphiura filiformis. NCBI lineage: Eukaryota > Metazoa > Echinodermata > Ophiuroidea > Amphilepidida > Amphiuridae > Amphiura > Amphiura filiformis. The sequence goes on along the minus strand of NC_092635.1, from coordinate 4,515,087 downwards.
CTTCACTAATAAAGTTAAAGTCGTTATAGATATGTCCATCTATATATATATATATTCTGATTTCTTATGACCAGAAGGATATTTTGAATTTTGACCCGGGAATATACTTATTTAGGGGCGGTCGAAGATAAATTATGTGTCAGTCAGTACTGGGCAAACGTGTTCGTTACTTGAAAGATAATAACAGCTTCAAGAGGTCCAAATACTCGTTTATTTATACAAAATCAGTTACAACTGGTTACTCGTTTATCAACTGGTTACTGGCGTTTTATTTTGTTCAAACGGACAATAGTGTTTGCTTAGTGACTTGGCCCCGCTCATGAGCTGTGAGATGTGCCTGTACAGAGAATTCAGTTCATTTTCAAAACAGCAATCTCTCATTACTAGCCAGCGATTGATCTACAATTTAACTTTTAGGGGCGCCTGAAGATAAATTAAATATCAGTTCGTACTCGGCGCAACTTGTTGTTTCGTTGAGAGATAATAAGCGACGAGACATGGATTTATCGTCAATTACGCTGTAAAACGATATGAAGATGTGAGCCCGGGGGATGTAAGACATTATATTCACACCTTGGGTAGGATATTAGTGTTGTGAGGTAAATCCAAAATAAATATTACATTCTTGCTTCAATTACAATAACTGACATTGACAAATCTACACTCTAAATGTAAGAACTTCCTGGAAATGTATTGAAGCTATGAAATATCATGTGACTATTTTTAGCAACCAAACATCACTTCTGTTCTAATAACCTAGCTCCATTTAAGAAGCGTTTAATATAAGAAGATTGAGCTGTCATTGTTTTATTATAACCTAGTAATCACGTTTTTATCGTTTTATGTTAATATTTTAATAGACACTGTATCTTTTTCTGCTTCGTTTTCTCGCATCGTATTTTGTTTATTTTTTGCTATTCGTTTCCTGCATCTTCTGACAGCAAGAGTTGCGTGTTATCGTCGCAGTCATCGAGGAGAACAATGGCCAAAGTGAGTGTCTCTTAAACGTCACACAATAATGCTTTGCGCTAGATTTGGGTGAATATATGTTGTTTAAAAAACATGATATAGATAACTAATCGTTTTGTAACGTTGCAATTTTAATTGACAGCTTCAAAAATTAATACTATACATTATCATTATGAGGTTTGTTCATTCAATTATTTGTAATATAGGCATTGAATGAAAACTATTTGATGTATAATATTCTTAGGGGCAGATGCGGTATTGTTGGTCGAAGTAGCCAAAAAATCAATTTGTATTGTCTGAATCAATATATTATTGAAAATAACACTTTGATGTTTTGCAAAAGTTCATTCTACAAACCATACACTTTGAAAACTTGCTTAATTTATTGTTGTTAATGAGTTATGTACATTTTACAAAAGTGTTGTTGTTTCAGCCTTTTTTACAACATAACTCAAGAACCACAGGACCTATAAAAGCATTTCTGTGATATTTGAATTCTTCTACACGCTCGCAAGGAAATGAGCAATGCAATGCTTGCCGAAGCTCACTACCATTCGCAAGATGTTGTGAACTACCAAATCACAACACTTTAAAATAGTGTATTACCTTAACGCCAATGGCAATAAGCAAATTGTGATGCGATCAAGCAGAATAAGTCGGAACTCGGAGATATTGATTCTGAGATATAGCCAAACAAAAGAAATATTTCCTTTTTGTTTCCTGTTGTTTTGGAAACTCTTTAAGTGCTCATATGTTTTTTTGTTGCAAAATGCAGCTTTGTAAATGCTTTTTACTACCCTGTAAGAAACTAAAAATGTGATATTTCCGAGTCCCGACTGATTTTGCTTGATCGCATCACAATTAGTGTCTTGATATCAATAATGGGTAGATAATGTGTAGCACCTCGAGCTTCAAAGAAACCTGTATATTAAAAGACCTCTGTGACATCTCATAAAATTTACGACTTTATTGTTGGCCAAAGTCTGGTTTTTAAAATGTACGCAATGTTTATCCATTAATTCAGGGTCTTTGGTGTGAAAATTCATGATTTTGTCATCAAGTTCAGAATCCGGAACGTATAATTCCCCAACATTGTGAACATAGCATATCTCTTATTTTCAATATTACAGATTTTTTCCGAAATCTCACAGAGCCCATTTAAGATCCAGCTTAAGGCCATATACCAGCTTTGATGACTTTGATTTATAAATATATTTCGCTTTAGTAATTATGCATGTTACTTAATGTTTTTATGTCAAGACCTTAAAGATTTTGCATTGTTTTTTCAAAGCATCCCTTTAAAACATGAAGGGTACGCAAATGACGCAAATACTTCATTTCTTATTCACTGGACACTTGGAATCGTGTCGTAAACACCATCGTTACTTTGTGAGGAATTAAAATCCGGCTACTCTATTTAGAACCTGGATCCACCATTAAACACAAAATGCACCAACGCTGTCTCATATTTCACTAGATTTTTTTCTCTTCCAGTTTTCGTTCTGTCTCTGGATAAATTCTAAAACATCCTTCCTCTTCATCACTCCACACCACAAAATTGTACAGATCTACATGTAGCCCTACCCGTTTTATTGACCGAGAAATTTGCCTGACCACTCTTCTTCGTCGAGTCTTTTTGATTTTGTTAGAAAAGTCCCTTCCAAAAAATTTAAACTATGTACCATAATTTCGTGTCAATTGTTATAGCCCCATCGTATTGCCAATTCAAATATGGTAGCACATAAGCCCAGTCTTACTGTGAATTTGCGCGCGGTTTGCAAGTTACCTTTATGTTACACAGAAAGGCCTCTTCGAATGTCGCCATTTTGCTAGAGAGCTGCATTAGAACAGTAGCGTGGCTAGCGGAGAGGCCGAAGGCAGAGTACCCACTGACAAAAAATGAAAGAGAAAAGTATCCCTCTAAAAAGGAAATAAAAGATAAACTAGGGAAGGCAAAGGAAAAGAAAAGGGGGAAGGAGCCCAACATTCATCCAGATCATGGGCCAAAATAGTATATAATACAAACCTTTAGCTCGCAGCGCGCGCACATTGTCCCAATAGAGCCCTTTTTACCCCGACCATGGGCCAAAATAGTGTGAGATACAAAACGGCATCTGTATATAAATAATTCGAGGGTAAAATAGTACCATAACATTCCAAACCTGTATACATCAGGTTTTAGGGATTTTAGTGAAATTTTGAGATTTTGGCCACCATCTTGGATTTAAGGAAAATGAGGTGGCCCCTGGGCTTATTTTATTTATTTCATATAAAGTAACAAACATGTCATATATGGATTTGGACCTTGGTAGAAAAACACAAACTTGTCTCGTGGATGTTTGCGACTGCCTTCTTCATATATGAGTAAAGACTACTTAACTGGTGTTGTTTTCCTCGACCTGAAAACAGCCTTCGATACTGTTCTATGAATCCAAACGTTCCTTGGAGTTAAAAACAGTCCACCCTGCAGTAATCACAACTTCAATTATGCAACATTCTCTTTTTTATACACTTTTTCTAAATATTTTCCAATGACCACAAGGGGGATTTAGTCACAAAACAAAGTGTCGTTCTTGTAGTCTTGTCTGCATCTTGTTTGCCTGATGTTCCATTTAGATTATCTGAATCTTATAAGCTCCTTTTAACTATTTCATCAATTTCAATAATTGGATTTTTATCCTATTTACCTACGGCGCCTTTAAAGATTCTTAAATATTTCATTGAATACCGACAACAGAATTCAATGTGTATATGGCGCAAAAATACTATATGGATGAAGTATGCGTCTACTCCGCGCCTTATTGTCTACTTCGGCAATAGAAATACGTATGTTATGTATCACATTCCGTCTCAAAATTACCCGTAGCTTAACAAGAAGATGAGTATATTGGTACATGTTTCGTCTGCCAATTGGCTACTTTAATACTTGCAGTATAGTTTTTTTACTGACAATTAAAGTGTTTCTACGTTATAACTTTGGCTTTTGTATCAGACACTTCGTGACGTCCAAGAACACAGTGGGGAAACATATTCTTGGGATTGACATGGTAATGTTGGGTGTAACTTAAATTCACGGATTTTTTTATTAGTAATGTCAGTTAGTGATAACGTCGGTTGGTTTACGAGCTAGAAAGTGAGTAGAATTATCACTATGTCAACTGGATCACCCTTTTGAGTTCTGCACCACGATCAAAATGATCACAACTCAAAGTCTATAATATGTAAATTACCAATTCCAAATGGTGCGTGATTCAGTTTACCAGGGAGTTATGTAACCACTTCGCTGGCGAATGATACTTCATACCGACCTTCGATAAAGGTTGCCAATAACTTTAGCCGGCGGCGTTAGTTTAGCGAATGTACATGTTAATGTGAGTGCAAGCGCCCTCGATCAAGGCCACCGCACACGACAAACGGGTTCCATCTTAGCATCTAGGATTTGTTTCTTGAAGTAATTTTATTGTGGGTCATATTGGAGTTGAAATAAATATACATAAAATAAAATTGAAAAGCCATTAAAAGGAGATAATCAAGCAAATGTATGCCACTATAAATATAATTACATAAATAGTTCAGCCTTAATGGAGATATTCTAATTCAGCACCGGCACCGTTATCATTTTTTAAAATAAGCAAAGAAAATGTGTTTATCACATACTCGTATTACTGATAGCTCCAAACAGACTTAATACATTTAAGTCACGGATTAAATGCTTAGGAAACATTCTTGTTAAAAGAAAGGAACCCTCGGGAAAAAGTTACATAATGATGATCTCACACGTTTCTACATGTCCCTAAGGCAAGGAAACGTTACTTTCTGCAAAATACCTATCATCATATCGACCCACCTTATTGCCAAGCGTTTTGCATCTAGATTTGCAATTGGCAAAACATGGGTTCATTCATTTTTGCAATGTTATGTATTGATATCAATTTAAAATTTGTCTGCCATAAAAATACTTCAGCGTGTCAAAACCAATTGAAGCGGTAAAGTTATCTCATCATTTACAATGTTTAGGCATAAAGAGTTTGCAATTAGTGTGGGTTCGAAACATCGGTTCCCCAGCACAACGGTTTTAACTGACGTACTTTTTCTTAAAACAGTTTTAACTTTTACTCTTTCTCTACCTCACGTTCGGAGCAAGAGAGGCTTATTATCTAGTCAGCAACCAACTGCACTCACTGCTACAGACGGACTGGCCACAACTGGTCTGAATGACTCGAACAGACGGTCTAGCCCGGGCGTACTGGCCTGGCCGACCGCGACCTGGCGAACTGGCCAAGAGGTGTTTTTTTTGTTTTGTTTTTTGTAGATTTGTATGGCATTTTCAACTCCGCTGATTATTTGCGCCAGTACTCACTCCTTTGTCAAATTGCACCTGTATATCTTCATTCAGTCACAAAACGTCACATGCTTCACTGCATCTTAGTTATTTCCTATCTTCTTTATGCCACGTTGTTTGCCTCTTGCTGTATGTGTATACTCGTACGAAGAATCCAAATGTATTTCTTTGCAGACGTGGTAAAAAACGAAACGGCCCAAGTTTGCGTTACCCATCCGACACCACGTGGAGGTTTGGGTTGAGTCGCCCGCGAACAAATACTCTTGCACTCGGCTTATATAGCCAATGAAACCATGTGACTGTAGGAGGCCCTCTCTCGTCAAAATCCATATCATAAAGAGAAGATGCCAGAATCATGAAACAAGTTTTTGAAGAAGACTAGTAGTATCTCTGACACAGGTTATGATCCCAGCGTAATCATAAAAACCACATATGAAGAAGACTATTAGTATCTCTGACACAAGTTATGATCCCAGGCGTAATCATAAAAACCACACAATTTATTCATTTGTAGCAGATTTACACATCTTCACACTTGTTTGTAATCAATTGATGGGTGGGCAATGGTCTATTACATTTACTGGATGGCAAAGTTTTTATTGGTGGTCATCTTGCTTCCATATGAATGATTGCAGGTGTATGTTTCCAAACCCTGGAATTATGGACACAAATTTGGCAAAAATTCTGTTACGTACATCTTTCTTCAAATTTGGTAATCGAGACATCATTTACGTATAAGTCCATCTACTAAATCTTCTTCCAAAAGGTAGCCCCTTTTTAAAATTAGTACTGTTTCTGTCTTGAATTTAGACACTTGCCTGTCGCCCTCTAGATTCTGTTTTGATGGGTACCCGTCAAAAGGGTGTTTTGGTCGCGGACCAGACAGTCAACCACTGGACAGCTGGACATGGGTTTTTTTTCGAAAACTAACAAGGAATAAAAATATTTGACAGTATCCTTTGTGCAACAAGTTCTCCCATAAATTCAATTCAAGCTGCACAGCATTTATAGCTAATGTTTGTCTTATTTCGGTTTGCTATGCAAGGACTTTGTCACCTTCCGATTGTTTTCTTCATGACATTTCATTTCCATGTTAGTGTGTTTCTTTTCATGTGAATTTGATAAATAAAGACGAACTAAGTCGTACAAAACTAGATCAGCTGAAATGGGTCGGGTACTATTAGTTGAAATGGGGTCGGGTATAGCAAGAACCTGATTATTTGTGGTTAGTCCCATATGAGTTGTGATAGTGACCCAAATGCACTGATAGCCGTTAACCAGTAACACGGAATTTCCTGCTTGCAAACACTTTTTATTGTTGGGATAGTTTGAAACATTCGTAAATTGTATATCCCTTTAAAAAGGAGAATGCTACGTTCACATTTTCATAAGGGATATTATTCAGGTGGTTATCGTTTCCCTTTCAATTTAGCTTTTGATGTTAAATTTATCCACGAATTGCCTTGTTGCAGAGCAGCAATCAAGAGAACTCGTGATGACTGAAGAACATGTTTACTCAGTAATGGTGGGAATGTCCAATGCAATTATGGATACAGATAGCTGCGAAACACACAACCTTTTGATATTGAAATATCCACGAATCGCTTTATTGGAAAAACCTCATAAATTTAATCCTTTAAGGGCTGGGGTATGAACGTTTGGACAGTATTTATTGTTGGACATTAGAGCACATCAGACATATCGAATTGCATTCTGAATACGAAGAATGTCCTTCTGATATCAAATAATTTTGATTTTTTGAAATCCGCAAAAAATTGATATTTTGATATTTGACAGTACTTGAAGTAAACTTTATAAATCTGATGATTTATACTTAAAGTGTATGTAGGTGGGATGAAAAGCCGGCGATCAATTGAAAATTTTGACCTTTCGTATTGAAGATATGGATTTTTTTTCCCAAAACACCAAAAAAATCCATATCTTCAATATAAAAGGTCCAAATTTTCAATTGATTGTCGGCTTTTCCTCCCAGCTACATACACTTTAAGAATATATCATTAGATCACAGATTATTCGAGGACTGTTATATATCAAAAATTTGAAAAATATCAAATTTGAAAAATTTGTCATAAAATTTGTATTATATCGTGAATTTCAAAAATGAAAATTATTTGATATCAGAAAGACATGCTTCGTATTCAGAATGCAATTCGATACGTCTGAGGTGCTATAAAGAAAAAAAAAAATTATGTCGAAACGCCATAAACGCTCATTCTAGATCCCTTAACATAACCATCGTAAAAACATTCTTTCGTAGCATATCAATTTGTAAGCGCTCTTTTTTAAAAGTCATAGTTCATTGAATTTACAACCGAATGACAAAACAGGCGAAAATAGTAACTTTTTACACAAATTTTGTATTTTAAAGAGAATTGATCATTGCTCATTCTAGTGACGCTAGTATATGGACAATATAAGTGTGATGTTTTATTTAATGACATAAAAATTTTAAAATATTGTAAGGAACACTTGAGTTTTTGACTTTTAAAACCTACATTTTGGTCAAAAAATGTTCTTGGATAGGTAGCTTTCAACAGATTTTCCACATTGGCCTTGCTATAACATAATATTGCGTTATACGTTGACCTAGTGATGAAAAGTGTTTTTAGGGGGAAGTGTTAGCTTTCGTTTGATATAAAATAAATTCTGATTGGATGAAGGGAAAAACCAATTAATGAGGCCCATTTGTCAGCTAGAAGCTCCACAGCTCGTACATTGCTATGCACTCAACCGTGTAGTATAATCAAAGACTGTGACGGAGACATTCACTGCTTGTTGTTATCTGCTTGGAAGCTCTTGGACTAAAATGTGTGCTCAGGTGTATCGAGGTGGAAACTGTGCGCATGATGGTTTATAAGAGAATCGCTTTTTATAGAAACTTTTCCATATGTGCAAGAACAAGCAAACCCAAAATCAAATTTCAATCCATGCATTCCTATTTTTTTGCAAAGGTGCTTCTTTATAAGCAATGATTAAATAAAGACAAAAACAAAAGAGTAAAGTTACGTGTGATATTTCATCCTATTCACATGATTTTGAATGCTTAGACTTATGCCAAGTTTGTGAGTTTAGCAACAGGTATAAAATACCATGCAAAATGGAATTCTACTTTTTATTCCCAATTAGGGTGGACTAAAGGAATGGGTTAATGAACTATGTCTTAGCTGGCTAAACAAGTTTTTTTGGGGTTTTTTAATCCCAAAACATTAGGCTATATCATTCTGGATTCAAGGAAGCAAGTAATCCTTCTTTATTATTAGGTCCATTTTTTCATTACCTGAGTTATTTTTTTCATTTGAATCGTTTAAGCCATACTTTTAATAGACCTTGGTGAAAAACGATTTATAGCTCGTCTTATTTTTTATCAGATATAGGCGGTACAAAAAGGTACTACTGAATAGTCAAGTACAATGTTCATTTCATGCCTCAAACTGATCATACAATACGTTCAATAATAAAAGTATAAATGGTAGTTAACTATGTTAACACTCTAATGGCAACCGTCTACCTTTATTACCAAAGGTGAAATGCAGGATAGACAATACAGTCTACAACGCCAGTAGCAAATGAATTTGGAACGAATAGCTACCAGTGTTGAAACGATATCAATAGTCGTGTAGTTTAGAAAAACACGCTGTCACTTCTGGCAAAGAAGGATAATGATGTTTTCGCAGAGTTCTATCTGCTCAGATTTTCCATTTCATTATTTATTTTCTTATTCTAACATGTACAAGATTATATCGTAACAGCTTCACAACCAGACTAATATAGAATTGTGTGTACTATTGCGTCTCATACTTAGTTATCGAAAGTCCATACCTCAAAAACGTGCTTAGATTTTGAGTCCCATTGCAACATACACAAATCAACGCAAACTACATTATTGTTTTATTCTCTTGCTTATTAGATATGACTCATTCCGCAATACTTACTTGATGTGCTCAAGCATATTTACTTCTGTCTCTAAATCCAAGATGGCGGCCAAATTGTCGCCGACTTGATATATTAAAATATTTGATAGTCTTGATACCAATAATCATAACGCGATTTGTGTTATTTTAGCTTTTCTATAAATTATGTAGATCCCAAGGTTAATGGGGTACAGGTAAATAAACAATGGGCTTTTGAACTGCAAAGGTGGCTTTATAGTTAATCTAACTTGGGAAATCCCCTCATTAATGTAAGTGGAAACTCTTATTGAGAGTGTGAATCCCCTTATTTACTATGACATCATTATTTGTTATGCTGGTGGAAAAACCCTGAACGAATCCCCAGAATTTAATCAGTGCTATTCTTAATGGAAAAAGCTAAGGGAATATCTAAGTAACACTTAATGGGAAACAAATATATGAGAAGGAATCAAAATTGGGATATATGGTAATGTCTTTAAATTAAAGACATTCCATTTGATTTTTACTATCAAGCTTGACAGAAAGACAGACAGTTCTGTAATGAAAGAATTTAATTCTGTGAAATTGCGGGTAGAAGTGTTCTCAAAGTAGTATGAAGTGTTATAGTTCAGCTGCTGAATGACGAAGATGTGATTATTATTTCCCCAACAAAAGGATTTACATTGATTTTCTTCAACATGCCGAGCTCTAATTTATAAGATTCTACATTTCTCTCAAGCGGAGCAGATTTAATTAATTCTCTGTTTCCTGAAAAAGGAGCGAATGGTGTGTGTGTGGGAGGGGGGGGGGGGGCGAAAGACAGATTTCTAGGGGCAAACTTAGACGAAAAATTTCAAAAAAATGGGCTAAAAATGACACAAAAAAGGCCTCTCATAGGAGGAAAGACTTGTCACAGGAGACAGCTGCCCCTTGTCACCCTTTTGCTACGACACTGGTCATCATTGATTCAAGGATGCATAATTATGTTCAGCCAGTTGTCTTCAAGTCTAAAGTTAGCTTCGGCGGACATACAGAGTCGTCTTGAACTGATTAAGACTGATATTAATAAGTAAAATATCATAAAATTGTCATAATTGTTCCAGCGTATAATGCGTAAGCCTCTTCCCTTGTTTGTATGATAATATTAGGCCGGCGGGTAATCGTCATCAGCAGGTTGCACTCATCGCCCATCACCTGTGCATATCTGCAATCATAGATTGAATACAATACTGCTGTTTTCAAAGATACTGATAAAAGTGGTGGCGATATTACAGTAACAATTTGTACAGATTAAAGATTCTGATTGGTGATGATGTGGTGATGTAATGAGCTATACTTAGAAATGATGTAATCATGGTAATGTGCTGTAATATATAAGGCCTGGGGAATAAATAAACAGCTGCAGCAGTTAAAAGTTACAACAGGGAACTCTGTGAAACTTATGTTAGCTAGTGGTGGTACAAAAGTTACCATAATTGTATAAAGACTTCAAACTTCCGGTTCTTGTGTGTTGTAGAGAATAAAAAAGGCGGTAGTGAAAGCATTTAGTGTTTGATTGTCTTGTCGACTAAAAGAAGTGACAGACTGAAATATTACCCATCAAAGAACTGTGGTATTTTGCTAGACTATTAAACATAATGTGTTATCTGTCTGTCAAGTGGATCAGATAGCTTGCTCAAGTGATCTCCGAGGGAGCAGCTTACGCTCAGCATAGAAGACCATTTGGAAAACACTGGCATAGCAGCTAGGATACTGAAAACATCTTCAGGACTTGGACTGAGACTGTGGTAGACCAGGGGCCAATCAAGATCTCCAGGCTTAGATAAGTAGCCATAGTAAAAGGAAATTTGTGTAATAATTAGAAGTTTAATTCGTGCATGTTATTGCATAGTGATTTGATTGATAGCTACACTACACTAATTAATAAATAATCATTGATATCACAAACAGTGTGCTTTGTTTTATATACAAGTATGTTGTTCAAGAATACCTTTGTTAAAATTGTGTTCTTGCTGTGCATTGTGTGAGAAGTGGGAAAAGGTGCTTTGACCTTGAGTCTTTCTGACTCGTAACAAACATCATAAATTTGATCTCGTGAGCAAGTTTGTAATGTTGGAGACTGGAGTACTTATATGTTCCAACGTACAATGCGTAAGCCTCTTCCCTTCCTTGTACTTCAACATTTACTGATATTCAAATTTCAAACGAAATTCTGCGCTTGCAAGATCTGTTTCTCTATGCTCGAACAAACATAGCAAATCCAAATAATATCTTTTTTCATACTTTGATATTTTTAAAGTATGCAAAAGCTTTAACAATTGCAAGACGATAACAATAATGTGTACAATCGGAGACACCTGTTTGTGTCCAATCGATAGTGGAGCTTACATTAGAAGCGACTCTTGAGAGGGATATATGTACACTATTTGAATAGCTCAATACTTTCTTTTATCCCCTGGAATTAAAACCATTTAAAATGCTCGCCACGATTTTGCCTGCGGATTCTAGTTTCTTAGTAAATGTCAGTAAACCTTCCGGGACATAGCTGTTTACCAATTGGTACTTATTGTATATATCTAATTTGCATCGAATGCGTTTGCCTTTTTATACTGTGTTTATTCTTTAATTATTGTCAGATGCCTTTCGCCAAATTTGCCAGTTTGAATTTGTTCTCTTACCATTTATTATATGTGCTTTTAAATAGCTTGTACCAATATGGTTAAGCACTTCATACTTCCGATTCAAAACAAAACATATATTCTCATGTTGTGCCAAATAAAATGGATCAATCATCCTTTAGGTAAACCTAATTGGCAATAAGAGTCAAAATTTGTATATTAATTTTTGGTCAATTTTTTGTTTTTGTTTTGTTTTTGCAAAACAGATTGGGAGCAAATATCAGTTTTGTTTTGTTTTTCTTTATGTTGAGCACGATTTGAAATGCAGACATCTTTTACATTATCATTTGTATGCGGCATTATTGACCTTTGACTGTTGTTTGTTTGGTGCCAAATAGGCTCAATCGCTAAATATAACATTCCGAATATCATTCAACATATTCATGTCTAATGTAATGCTCTCCAAATTGAAAACAAAGTATGCTTGGTACATATAACAACAATTACAATAAAATCACACAACATTTCGCTCTCCAAAAGACATTTCCTCACGACGAATACCGAACTCACTGATGCAAATACACTGTTTGATTAGTAACGCTCGTTTGCGTGTATTCCATGAAACAATTTCCGCTGTATTCCGCCTTTCGAATGTCGCAAAACACAATATCTCCCTGGGGTTCTGTTATAGAATACTACGGACCTTCAGGCAGGTACCTTCATTTTAGAAAAGCGATCTTCTTCGTGCTGCAGTTCACGAATGGAAGACGGCGAATAATACCTTTTGGAGTCAGAATAAAATCTTTTCTAGGCGTTATTGACATATGATAGTTAGGGAAAAGTATCTCGTTTATAAATTTAACTTGAATCTAGACCTGAAAGTGCGAAATTAATGAAAAGACACGAAATTTATTCCTGTCGGCGTACTTTTTAGAAATTTTGTAAACACTATAAATCTCTTCCACAGTTTTCAGCAACATATTTGTGACGATCGACATTTTTTTTATGTCAAGACACAAGGTATTGACAGCTGATATAATTACAGTAAAGATGACGGGTTGGCGCCTAGATAGCTGATAACCTCCTACGGGCTGTAGATGGAATACAGGGCCGTTCATAATTGTTCGATCTTGGAATTTGAACTGCAAGGTCGTGAGATCTAACGGGGTGACGACGACGAAGGGCAGTTTGGAGTTGGTCCGGAAGTAGTTGGCATAATAGCTCCGGACAATTACACCAAGGCTGGATAGAAGGAGGAGGGTTCTTCCTCATGGATGCGAATGGCACGCCTCTGGGACCGCATCTAATTTTGACAGTGATGTAGGAGTTGTTCCGTGCCATGCTATGCTTGCATACTCCATATTTTGATCTTGACCATCAGTTGCACAGTATGCAACTGATGGTCTTCTGCTATGCACACACTTATAAAACGATCTAGTTGATTTAACTAGATTTCTATTGAAATAAGATCTCAATCGATTTTCCGATCAGATTTGACCCACAATCATATCTAGAATCTAGTGAGATCTTTCGCTAGTAAAATAGTAAAATCGAGCTAAGAGTTTTAAGAGTGCAGAATCTATGACGTTAATGTACTTCATACACCCTGCAATGCATGATGGAAAGAAGGGGTAAAAGACTATACCCGAGCTAGATTTCCTGCCATGTAATACTGTTTACTCCTATTTAATATGCTTGATTTTTCATTACCATTTACTTTCGTCTGGAGCTGTCTATTTTTTTTTTTTTTTCAGATATGAACTTGCATATGATTTGGATGGAGGCAATAATGAAAGTATTTTGTGATGTGATTCCAGCATCCTTCTTTTTATGTTTATTAAGTAGATATCCACAAAAAAGGGTTTTTCTTCTTCAAAATTCCAGTTGATGGCGATTTTGGGTTAGCGAGTTTGAAAATAGATATACATTGCTCCATAGGCCACTTTGCAGTAATTTCGTTCTGTTAACAGAACATAAATACCAATAAATACACATTTTTTGTTGTTTTGTTTTTGTTTTTGTTTTTGAACACAAACATTATGTAGCCAGAGGTTTTCGGTGGTAAAATAAATTTAACTTCTTTGAGGAAAGTGGGGGACGAGGCTTGGATCATGAAAAAAGTATACAATTCATGCAACGGTGTGGAAAATTATGGCAAGTATTATAATTATATAAGTATATCAATTGAGAGTAACCTGGTTTCTCGCCAAGAAATCTGCTTTCTCGATTACAAGACACTGTAGTTCGATCAAAATTTGAGTTTCTCGGTGAAAAAGCACGTTATTGATCGAGAAACAGTGTTATTTGATCGAGAAACCAAGATTCTCGGCGAGAAATAAAGTATATTGTACATAATATTTGGCATTAACCATAAAAACATTACCATAGGTTGAAAATATGGCGTATCAAGGAATCGTGTCAATAATCAACAATTAATTTAATCGAGACTCGCTAGAGATAAAAAGTTGTTAATATAGGCTTGTTTTTTACAGCAAAGATGTTCTCTGTTGTACGTAGATGAACTAATGTAATAATACAGATTTCCCATTTGAACTTGTTATTTCCCATAGGTACACCCGTAAGTCAAATGGCGATAAGAAGTAAGATTGTTGACAACCAAGGATACTATTTTTGTAATGCACTTTTTTCTAACATAAAGCTGCGATTAACATGGTCTGAATAAAATACTTGAAAGTGTGGCCAAAACTTCCCGTCATTATTATAGTGAGATATAATAGGCGAAACCATGGACTTTTACCATACGTCGGCCTTTTCCTTGCACCTCGTTAGGGTATTAGGTTTCTAAGTAAAGATGAGTCTTCGTCCTAATGCGGGGAGCGTAGTCTACGTTCTGTCATTAGCATCTTATCTGAATGTAAGCACCTCATTTTCACATTTAAAAAGATATTGTCATGTTTTGCCAAATGAAAGATAGCTATATCCTAATCCTTGAGTTAGTTTTAACTGGAAATGAAAGCCAAATTTCAATATTTGGAAAATGTTGGCAAATTTTAGGAGCCAAAATATGCGTTTTAGGGTGTTTTTGTATTTTGTGACAATCAAACCCAAAGACTTGGACTAATATCAGGTTATGGATTCCAATTTTCGGAAAATACATTTTCTAATATATTTTATAACCAATTATCGTAATTAACATAAAATATTAAAATTAGGAGTAAATTCATAGGCTATACTTAACATTCTTAATGCTTAGACTTGTTGTGCCAAGTCTTTGAATTCTGTGACTGCCCTTGTAAGAAAACATGCAAAATGGCATGTTTTTGGCCCATTCCCTCAAAAATATTAAAATTTGATTTATTACCAGTAAGAACAAGCTAAAGGATAAGGATTTAGCTATGTTTCATTTGGAAAACATGACAATATTTTTTTAATCTTGAAAAATTAGTGCTGTATTTTCTGGAATGGGGCTCTTGTGGCTGCTTACATTCAGATAAGATGTTAATGACAGAACGTAGACTAAGCTACCCTCATTAGGACCAAAACTCATCTTTACTTGGAAACCTAATACCCTAACGAGGTGCAAGGGAAAAGCCCAACATATGTTAAATCTATTTACGTGTAAAATTCCATGTTTTCGCCTATTATATCTCACTGCTACGATCTTCAGTTGTGGTTGCCACGAGCAGAGCGAAGTTGGGCATGACAACCATATAGTGCATCAACTTCGCACCTAAACTAAACGTCGTAACTGACTCTCACAACTACGTCCCATAATACTATCAAGCTGATCTTTAATTATTACGAAATCCACCCGTTGACGCAAATAGACACATGTATAGAAACCAATACTACAACTGGCCTGCCGTATATCGACAAGGTTTGCCCAGATATTGGCATTGCGATTGCTGGGAATGGCGTGGGGACTAGATTGGGTTACGAAGTAGCCAAAATAGCGTGATACTGATAAACAATGCATAGTCATATACGAAGTGTCTACGTATAACTTGAAACAAAACAAAATGAACGAATGGGCAAAAATAAGAAAACATGCCATCTTCTTTGACCGTTATTGGATACCGCATTTCAGATATATCCCATTTTGGGCAAATTTACTGAGATTGAAGTCAACATGGTCAAGGGGCCCATGATTAGAAAAAGTCATTTGGGCAAAGCTAACGATATTGTACACGTGAGATCAATTATCTCGCTTTAGGCAAAGTAATGAAGTGAAATGGTGAAATGTGTATTGATTAAATAGAACTTTAGAATATGGGGACAGCAGGAATGTACATCAAGGTACGTACCGTGCAGAATGTGTCAAAATGTTGTCTAATTTTGGTTGTTTAATGGTTTATGGAATGATGTGGGGCCATAGTGGTCAGCGACAACCTGTAAAGTGTGCTGAGGCTTGTCTAGGCGTTGTGCCTGTGCGTAGCGCACTATAAATCACTGCGCTTTTTTTGTTAACTTAAGGTTAAGCCTATTTTTGCATTTTTCTCAAAACAAACAAAAACACTGATGGTAACAAAAGTTATGTATATTATAGGGGCAAGGAATCCAGTTACAGTGACTATTTATGATAATAAAAGAGGTACCGCTAGTTAATGTACCTCATTTCTTAATATATTGACTGGGCCTCCAAGTTTAAAGAAACATTATTAATAAAAAAAACAGTATTTTTTCATATTTTCATCAACATTTCTAGTGGCGTGAAAAATAATAAAATGTGAAACTACTACTACCCGCAATAAACCCTGTAGGCGATTGATTAAACTGCAAACAAAAAGCCATACTTGTACCTGCTTGGCATTGGTACCCTTTGCAGACATCGATTTGTTGAAGAAGTCAGTGTGTGGTTAGAGTGCTGCCAGCAAATCAGTAGTGCCTTATCTGCACGACATTTTTCAAATCCAGATTAGACTGATTTCATCATGAAGTCTTTTTATGTGATCAAGACTGTGTACAGGATTTGACGAGAAAGTAAGTAATTTCATTTCTTTTATCTCTTAACTAAATCATCCTTCTTTCTATTTTAAAATGCTGTGAAAACAATATTATTAGTTCTGAAGCTATAGGCGTATTTATAACCGCTGCGTTACTTCTTGTGCAGTCTCTAGATAATGTCCTATAAGTGATACCGGGAGTAGATTCGAGTCTGATTCGACTATTCAGATTCCGATATACAAACAGCGCTACACTTGAAGTAAAATGTACAGACACACATGTTACACAATTTATGTGAAATTGACGGGTTTTTTTAAGACCATGTATTAAAAAGATTAATAGTTTAAAAGATTAAAAGATTACAAAATATTTTATACCGCTTTCGATGAAACAAAATCTTAGAATCTACACTTTTGAGCGAATGTGGTCAAATGTATCCCTATTATACTCAAAAAATGTATCCACTTTCCTGTAGCGCTTCTTAGCTTATTAAAAATTATTTCAAAACGAGCAAATATTGCATCAATTTAACCATTTTTATGTTCTCATTGAGCCTCACATCACAATCAACATAAGATCCAACAAATTTGTAGATTAATTGTAAAAAATGTCATAAGCTGTATATTCTGGACATTTCAAGAGTATTGGAGTATCCAATGGTATTTGGTAGAGGCAGGTTTTTCAATAAACATCAAAATTGACGGGTACCAATCATTTTGATACACCATGTAACACATTTTACCCAGTCCAGCGTGTTAAATATATATCGGACACACCTGTCCCGCATCGACCTCGTCAGTCACCAGCAAGCCTGTAGCGGCAAACGTAGACAACATCTTCGTTAGAGAAGCTAAGCCAGAGAGAGAGAGAGAGAGAATACTAATTATTATAATACTAATTATTATTGGATCTTTACTTTTTAAAATAATTCAACAAGGATAATAGTTAGTGAGTGAGTAGACCTGCAGCTCATTTAAATGACATACTCATCTATTGGAACTCAGGTGAATGTGAATCTAAACGTCTAGTGTGGAAAGATGAGGTGATGTATCTTACTACCATGGTATGGACGAAGTGTCTGGTTCAGAGGTAACTTAAGAGGATGACTTTGAATGACATCTGCCTACGGTTGAAAAAGCCTGATCTCTACTAGAACAAGAGTAATACATGTAAAAGTGCTAGATATTCATATTGAATCTGAATTTTCACTACACTCGCTACTCGAATTAGGGACTGATTAACGACCAAAAGGCTGCTTTGTTCTTAGTTTGTTAGGTACTACGACCACGCTTATTGGCTGAAAGTAAAACCGAATCATATATTGCTAGCGACTGCAGTATCAAGTTTTGATTTTCACAGATTTGAGGGAGAATCCTCGCCTAAAATGAGAATCATATTTCAAGTCAGATTGAACCCATTTATATTTTGTTTGCTAACATAAGGGTTTGACCCACTTAGCTATAGTGTCATTAAATATTGATATTAGCCTATGATGACAATGCACACAATCATGTTGGAAGAAATGTTGAATGGATTCATCGGGTTTCCTAAAATTTCTTCAAACTCACAATGAATATTACGTTCATCCCACCTGAGGATTTCATCAGAAATGATCAGCCGATCCACTTTCCCAGTCTGGTTTCCGGTTGCAGGTAGACTTTTAAAATCTTCCAATGTGGATCCTCTGACGAAGTAGGTAGTACCTCCTCTCCTCTCTGTTTCAGTTCTTTGTTTCTCTCCTCCTAATCTCCATTCTCAGCACTCGTTATTTGACGGATTTTATTTCCACTAACTAATATGACGACGAGATTGTAACAAAAAGGAAGTACCTTGTAGAGAAGGAAGCAGTGGCGTAGCCAGCACTTTTTCAGAGAGGGGGGGCAAAGGGGCAAAACAAATGTTAAGGGGGCACCTTTTGGCAAAAATATCAGTTTATGGTACAAATGCGCGCGAAGTGCGCGAAAAATTTTACCATATTGAAGCTAAACTGGTTAAATAAGGTATAAAAATGGAATAAATTCGCAAAACTTGGCCCTTTATAGGTTAAAATGGCAAAATATGATGTTAATTTGGTCAGAAACACAAAAAAATCTTAAATATCGGGGCGGCCACCTTCCAACAGGGGAGCAGGGGGGCAAGAATTTTCACAGGGGGGAAGCTGCCCCCTTGCTCCCCCCTGGCAACGCCACTGGAAGGAAACCAACTGGCACGGCATGTTGCTGTAAAAATTAGCAGTTTTTGAGAAAAGCGCCAAATTTGATTTTCCATGCCATTTTTCGGTCGACCATAACAACTTACCCTAAATATCCAAATGGAAAACAATTGCCTATTTGTGTTCTAAAGACACAAAAGCAGTAATTAAATTCCATAGTGTATCTGAATTAAAACATTCTTTTCAATAATACAACAATATTATATTTTCATTGAAATCGTATCATTTTACGAGAGTGTCGTATGAAGCTATGTTTTCTTTTAATGTGTCGCTTTGTAATTACACGTTGCCACAAGGGATGTAAAGACATTAAAAACATCAATCGTACATGTCCTTGTGCATAAAAGTGCTTTGTAAACGCATTTTAAGCTGTAAAACGATTGTCTAAATGTATATGTAGTCTTTGTGCATAAAAGTGCTTTATAAAAGCATTTTAAACTGTCAAACGATTGTCTAAATGTACATGTAGTCCTTGTGCATAAAAATGTTTTGTAAAAAGCATTTTAAGCTGTCAAACGATTGTCTAAAGGAATTTGGACAATTTTAGTAACATACTATAGTATTGCCAAGCTTGCAATCTGAAATTAAAAATCTTAGCTGGTCCTTGCCCCTATTTTATTTTATTTTATTTTATTTTATTAGATCTTATTTTGCCTGGGGACAAACTCAGTGGTCTACACTGATTTCCAAAAACAAAATACATCAAAAATACAAATGAAATACATACAAAAGAATTACATACCATGGATTTAACAAAAAACAGCATATATGAATACACCAAGGAAGCACATGTGGTCGGCTGCATGCAGCAATGTCTTCTAAGACAGCCTGCAGACAACCACTGTGTAATAAAAATACCTTCTCCAAAATATTTGTGAATATTCTGAATATGATGTCTCCAAAAGACAATCATGTTCTTTTGTTGATACCCACTGTCAAAGTCGTTATGTTTCCTATCATTCCATCGGCAACAATGTGCACAATGTTCAAGCAATTAATCGAAAATAACATCAGTTACCCCTCGCCTTTTAAACAGGATTGATACCTGTCTCCAGGAAATAATTTGACCAATACACTGGATCCTTCCTAATGCTTTAGTGATTCTTTTTTTTTTGCTCTATCAAAATTGATCGATGACAATCGCATGTGGCATCTTTGCACTCTAAGCAGAGTTTGAAACATTTTCTGAATTGTAAAATATCTATTGACAAACACTATACTGTGCTCGAATAACACTGGTAGTATTGAACTACCAGAATCTGCGGAATACTACTTTAAAGGGGCTGTGCAATAATTATGAGTACAGGGAGGGTAAAATTGGGGGGGGGGGTAAGCATTTTGTCGCTAGCCGAAACGGAGGGTGCAAGCAGTTTTTGTCAAGCCGAGAGGCATATAGGATAACAGTACAGAAACGCTTACATATGCAAATTTCCCTCCTCCCTGCGCTCACAACATATCCAAACCATAAGGTTTGTAAATTGGGATCCCCAAATTGTCATGTTCAAAGTGGGACGCTAAGTCTTTTTGGCAGGCCGAGGGGGGGTGATTTTGACAGGCCTAGATGGGATAACATTTTTTGGCACGCTGTATTTTAAATCACCCCTAGAAAATAGAACTAATATTCTGATTAAGTATTGGCCTACGTTGATAAAGTATTGGTGAAAATCTTGGAGCTTGAATTTGGTGATACATAAGGACTCGGATTTGAACATTGAGGACTCGGGCTCGATCTCGGACATCAGAAATTCGGACTCGGATGACTCGGACTCGACTATCAATCAACCTCAAGGTACGTCAATCTTCTCAATTGCTACATACGGGTGCGAATCCTGGGCAATGACAAAGAATGACAGGAAGAAGATAAATGTATTTGAGATGTGATGCTATAGGGGGCTATGTGAAAAGAAAACAAGACAAACATCTGGGTCCTGGATAAGATTAGCACGGACTTAAACATATCTGAAAGTCCATCATTGAGAGGAAATTGCGCTACTTTGGCCCCATTGTAAGAGAGGATGGTGGAGTTGAGAAGTAGATTCTTAAAAAAGCCATGGAAGGCCATCGTGGATGATGGGGACGTCAATCAACATCTTGGACAAACGATGTGAAAAAGTTTCATCACACACACGGAATATATGGTGCAACAAGTTCGGCTTTTGATAAAAGTAGATGGCGTACTCTTGTAAAGACCACAGCAGTGTAATCCTCCGCCATCTGACCCAGAGAGACAGAGACACTATTTCAAGTGAAAGGTGATATACATTGTGTTCGTTTCGCACGAAGCGCGCTAAAATTGTACACTATCTTATACCTAAATACAGTTGGTGTCCGAATGTGTACCAAAAACAAGAAACAGTACTAAGAATAAGGATTTTTGTTTGTTTGAGATGCTAGTGGGGAAATCTCCCTCGCCTACCAACCCAGTCAGGAACGCCACTGCATTGGAAAGATTGCAAAATTGCCGTTCCAAAATGTACTTCATCACGTTTATTATCGACAATGCGTACCCACTATTGACCTTTCATTCTTGACAAACTTTGAAAGAATCTCAGGGAAGAAACTGAATTCTTTTGTGAAATACTAGAGCTCTATACTATATTATTACGTGCAAATACCATTTACATGCAGTGCACAAGACATCCTACCTCACTTCAGATTATATAAATCCTTCTGTTGATCGACCGACTTTGTCATACTTTCCTTACATAATACTTGTATTTTTATTTCATTCATTCAAGTCTCAAATTTCAAAAATTCCTCTTTTTTCTCTGTTTTGGTAAGTGTTTTCATTACATTTGAAATTCTCTCAAGAGAGTTGAGCTGGAATCTTTTTTACTTTTCGAAAACACCTCCTCCTCAGACATGCACTTGAGCCCAATTTATAGTTCAATCGTAAGCGGTAACAATTGTTTCTCAGCATATAATTGATTGTACATTCCTGCTCAAACCGAACTCTTCATGCCATTGGTTAAACATTAATAATGCATTTAGCGATTCAAATAAAATTTAGTAACTCTGAAGCATGTTAAAATTAAAATATCTTGTATTCTTTACGAGAGTGGGATAGCCGGGGATCTAGTACTACTGTCTGTTCAATTAGCTTAGATTCTTGAATTTTTAAGATATTTGACAAAATAACAAATTGTCGCCATAGTCATCAAAGAAAAGTGTTAGCACAGCCTTAGACCTAACGTGATTTATACTTTTCAAATTCCAAAGTTCAATTTAAAACCCCATTTCTTTTGAATTTTGCCTCATTTTAGGCAGTTACTTGGGTCCACCGAAAGGGTTCGCGACCTTTTACAAATCGAGTGGGACGGTCCATTCTCAACTTAGGGCATAAATATTCAAAGTTTAGACATTCTAGAATCGGTCATGAAGCCTCATACTACCATCAAAAGATGCTTGTTCACCCTAAAGACAAACAAGAAAAGAAGAACTGCCAATTGTGTTTATGAGATCCCGTGCCAAAGTTGCCCCAAACATACATCGATGGTAAATTATAGCTTGTTGATGGTACAACTCATTGTCAAATTTGTCAAAGTAATTGTGATTGTATCTCACAAGTAAATTAGACACATAGGGTTGTCGACTTAACACGGTTTGGAAATAAGCTCTTCATATGTGGTGAAACTTTTTGAATGACCCTCGTGTATATAATACGTGCTAGCGTGACTTGAAAGTTATCATAGTTATTGGAAAACCAGGACGCCAGGTTAGCAAATATTCTCGATTTGGCAGTCTTCATGTAAGTGGATCTTCTAAAGTTGGTGTCTATGTGATGTTAGCTAGGCCTAAATGCCTTGATGAATTGAATTACATTGAATTACCTGACAATAATTTAAACTAAATACTGCTAATATGCGTACTGATTGACGTTATTATTGTGTTAGTATTGTGACATTTTGGGAAGTTTAAGAGGGTGTTATATTAACGATCTGGAGAGTTTTCGGGAAATTATGTTCCTTCAAGTTCTGTCAGCCTTGTTTTGCTATAGCTATAGCCTGACCCCCCTTTTCACAACCGCTGAATGAGATTCCCGAATAAAGGACACTTTTTGAATCATGCATCGCTTTATGATAAGGATAATGATCTGAGTGTAATACATTAGGAATAAAGGACAGTTTACCAACCCAAAGTGTTATAATTTAACGAGACAACAAATAAACGCAAATCCCGACCGGCACACAACCCAACTTGAATGAATGCATTTGCCCGAGCTTCATGATCCATTCTGCAGCGTGCATCAGTTATAATTAAACTATAAGTAATTAATTGCTGCATTGATTATATATAGTTAAAACGCATAGTTTTAATCAAAGTTTTGACAAGGAAAGTCTGCAAAAGAACTTGTCATAAATTCAACCACTGCATCAAGTTAATGGAAATGCAATAACTCCACGGTCAAGTGCCATTATCTTGATGAATGCATTTGCACGAGCTTCATGATCCATACTGCAGAGTGTGTCAGTAATAATAAATCAATAAATAAGTAATTAATTGCTGCATTGATTATTTTAGTTAAAACGCCCGGTTTGATTCAAAGTTGTGACTAGGAAAGGAAGAATGTCAGGAAAAATCAATCACTGTACCCAAGTTAACCATATCAATGATATTGACAATTACACGCATTTACATATAACTCGTTCTATGTTCGTACGTACGAGATTTATTATAGATCAGCAGACACAAAACGTCTTACAGAAAACGTTTAACGTGTCGTGTTATATAAAGGGTTTTAAATTGTTTTAATAAAATTCAAAAACATTTTTAAAAACTTAATATAAAACATTTGAACATACTGTTATTAAGGGTTGACATAATATTTTCCAGAAATGTTTGTCTAAAAATAAGTATTTACAATATCATGTTGACAATATTTCTTTAAATGATGTTTGTTTGTTAGTTTGTAAAACGCTTTTATATAGCACAACATTTAAA
>NC_092635.1:1535000-1678735 GCF_039555335.1 Amphiura filiformis | reverse complement strand
TAAAAAAAAAATATTTTGAAATTTGGGGTGGGGCATACAATCATCCCCCAATGTTGACGCCTGTAGGCCTATATGGGTTTGTGACCAAATTAACCCCATATTTGTGCAATTTGGTCATTTTAACTTAAAAGTGCCAATTTTTTTTTTTTTTTTGTACTTCACACTAATTCATTCCAGTTTTGTACCATAGGCCTATACATGTATCGCCAATCTAGCTTTAATATGGCAAAATTTTTCATGCGCTTGGCGCATTTGTACCATGAACTTATTTTGGAAATTGCAACCAAAAGGTGCAATTACAAATGTAGACTTCAAGAAATTTTCTCCAACTCTATCCCCCATGTCAAAAAGAAATCTACGCCACTGTTAATGACATATATTTTTGGTTTCTTTTTTAGGACATGTAGAGGGGATAAAAAAAAATTTAGACCATACATTATGTAAAAAGAGGGGGAAAAAAGGGGCGGAATGAAAAATGTTATACTGCAACAACCCCTTGTCCTATTGAGCTAGATGAGGTCTCATTTTAAAGCTGAAGGATGGGGTAAAAATTTTGGAAAATGTCAATGAAACAGAAGTTTAAACAAAAAAATGGCAGCAGTTTACATAAATTTGAAATTGCAGGGGTGGAGGAGCAGGTGGGTCAGGAGCAGGTGGGTCAGGAGGAGGTTGAGTGTACTGAGTGAATGGGAATATTGTTTTTTGTCATACCCAGACATGTTTTACAAATATATTTTAAACAATATATATTATAAGGAGCTGTTTTAAGTATTTAATTGTGAGTAACACATCAGAGTATTGTTCTGAAACATTTAAACATTTTCAGTATCAGTACTTGTAAAGTGGTATGTTCATTTGCATGGAATGCACTTGTAATTCCTTATGTATTCTATTGTTTTCTAATATTGAATTTGAAGAAACAGCATTTTGCCATAGCACGCTTATTAGTCACCCTACTATGCTAAAAGTATACATTTTCTGGGGTGAAATTTGCTGACAAATTCAAAATTTGCATTCAAAATTGAGTAGGTTGAAGTGTTAGCAACTTGTCCTTAAAAATTCAAAAAATAATTAATTTCATGTACTTTTTACACACCCTGTATCTACGCTTTTATTGAAAGAGTCATTTATTGACTCCAAGATATTCACAATCATGTTTGGAACATATTCTGTTACAAAATATTCCAAACACTCTATTTCAATGATGTGCAATGTAAATTGCTCTGATAATAGTCGAAAAGGAGAAAAATGCATTTAAAGTTTCAAATTTACATTGAATCCTGTACATTAAAGGTCCGTAACCCGATCGACAGCATCATCCCCCGATTTTTTTTCATTGTTGATGAGGTTTTGGTATCACATAATAGATACTATTTTTCTCATTACTATCCTGAAATTTGACGCTCCAAGTCGATGTATTTCGAGAAATCATGAATCACAGCGGTTTACAGGTATACCAGTTTGTAAACAATGGTAAATACTTTGGAATTCTGGGAGGGAATTATGAACGAAATATCAGTCACCGCAAGACGGTACGCCGTATATAGTTATGAAAACGGCTGCAGTAAGCGTGGTGTTACCCGACCCGAGGTACCCGGTTCAAAACCCGGTCTCTGAAGGGTTTTTTTCTCTCCATTTTTAACCCAAACTTTTTTATATTCATTTGAAATGTACATATTGCAAGGGGAAATATATTTTGTTTCCTTTTTTCTGAAACGATGAAAAAAAACATTTTCCGTTCAATACGGGCCGGGCATTGTACAAAGCATTTCATTGCCTTGCAATTCACGATACCAAGGTATTGGATTGCAAATTTGGCTATTTATTCACATTTACGCTGAAAATGCTCTCGTTTTTCACAAAGCAGCATAAAGGAGGCGATATTTGATATTGTAATTTTAAAGACAATCCATATCCAAAACCAATAGGGTTACCCCTTTAATTAGGCGGAAACTGTCTGTTTTCGCAAAAACGGAACATATTTTTTCTTCAAAAGTCATGTTGATTAATAAAAAGGGTCATAACCTCCAAAATATCCAAAAATCATTTTTTGGTAAGTTTTTGGCCTGTAATGCAAAATGGACCACCTTCTGACATGCGACCACATACACAATGTACGTATGACATGTGTGCAAACTCATGTGATATCCCAAATACAGTCATTCCGACATTCGTTTACTATCCTGTATCCAGCTGCATGTCCAGCTAGTACAGGATCTATACAGTGATTTTTTTTATTTTGGGTGGATCACCGTACTCACTGTATAGGCATTTAATTTTTACATTGAAAATACATGTCACCCATGCACCACGCAATTGAATAGCAGAGCGATACTGCACAGGTTCGCTGCACTGCTGGTTACCAGCTGAGTTGCTCTCGTCTATGTCGTCTCGTCAATCGGGCCGGAGCCTAAAAAACGTGGCGCACATATCATGACATCGAGAATTGATGCAAATTTTTACGGTAAAAGCAGTCATACCTAGAAAGGATCAAATTCAAATTGAGAAAATATTCTAGGTATGACTTGTTGTACTAATCATGTCCAGCTATCAAAATTACTTCACTTCAATATAAAAGGTTCTAGATGCATTGCATGCATTAATAACACAGTTAAAGCCATATTACATGTATAACATTTTCATACAAAATAGATCAGCATTTCTTTGCCATAAAATGTTAATTGGAATTTACTACCACTGTACCAGTGCATATGTCATAGTAGGTATGCTAGGTGAATTCAAATTTGCCATCAAACGGTATCATTTTATATAATTAAAGCCCTTGAGTAAACAAAGCCAAAATCGAAAACCTTTTTTTCATAGCACTTTCCGTAGCAAAGTTACATCTTGTCAAAGATTGACTTTCATCAAAAAGATTCAGCTAGCAAAATTCCCCAAAACGGCATTTTGGGGGTGTTTCTAGATCTTAGTCTCATTATGATACCGGTAGCAGCTTTTTTTAATGGAACTGCTATCAAATTCCTCTAAAATTTCATGTGCAATTGTCTGATCACCATAAAAAATCATATATTTGGGTCAAGTGAAGTATAGAAAACATATTTATGTAGGTTTCCTTCTTCGGCCAGTTGTTTTAAATTTCAATGTAAATATGCATTGACATTGTCTGCGAATTTGGCTGACTAGCAAATGTGTTAACTAAGGTTTGCCTGGGATACCTACATGTATATGTCGCCAATTGATACGTACCACTCCTTCGGTCATGTTATGGTACGACCCTTTGTTGTGTAGATCACCGTCCGGCGTCCCGCACGCCGTGTACATACTGTGTGTTATGAACATTGTGTACATGTATGGTATGCGCTCGACTAATAATTCCATCGTAATAATAAAACGACGGTTCCATCGTTTTATTCAAAATCTCGGATTTTGACAAAACTACAGCACCTAGAGTCTTGATTTAAGCAGGGTATATTGGTTTAATAAAGTACAATATAATTATGTAAAAAAAAAACGAATTTTAAAAAATCAGTGAGGGCGTCCTCCTCAGCAAATGTTATAATATCATGGCTTTAATCGCACTTTGGTCCAAACATGCCAATAACACAATCCCCGGGACCAGTGATCGAATTTAGGAAAAATAAATGGTTGTCCCACGGACAACCAGAATACAATTTCTGGTTGTCCGTCTAAGTTTTTGGTTGTCCGTAGGCCTACAAATATGACTTTTTGCTAGATTTATGGTTGTCCAGCGGACAACCGAATGAGTATTTTTGGTTGTCCGGCGACTTAATTAGTTGTCCCGGGCAACCGGAAAACCAAAATTTCGAACCCTGCCCGGGACACAATCGCAATCTGGACAGATAGTATCAGTTTGTGAATTGAGGACATCGAATAAGTTCCTTGTACTAAGGGGCCGTCCATAATTTTCGCCATTTTTTACTTACGTATTAAAGCGTACGTAAGAGGGAGGCAGGGGTAAAAATCCTGGGCATGTGTACGTAAGAAAAATGGCGATTTGTTTGAGCAATAAAAAAATTAAAGTGAAAATTATTATGGTATTTTCCAATATTTTATATAACCAATTGACCTAAAATTGTTCAATTTGTTTTAACAATTTCTTTAACATATGCAAAAAATGATTTTCGCTTTACATGTAATGTTGAGTCTAATATGCAGAAGCAGTGGTCCTATTTTACATTATGCTCAATTTATTTCATACCAAAATACCAAATACCATACACCAAACATGTCAAAGGGATGTCCCCCTGGTTCCCTCTATATATGATTTGATCCCGGGAGTTCTATTAAAGTGGAAAAGAGAGTATAGGATGTTCAGCAGATTTTGGAGTGCATTAGTCATTTAGTTAGATTCAGGTTGCATTTTTTAAAGCTATGTTTTAATTTATTGATGGCTTTCGTTTTCATGAATATAAGGTTTAAAAGGAATTCTTTTAGCATTTCTCAACTTATCTGTAAAAATATTAATCATGTTAATCCAGAACTAACTGTCCTCCTGGATCACCGTAACGCGTAATATAACCCTAACCTAAACTCTAACCACAACCCCAAGCCAACCTCTCAATTTTGCTATTAGTAGTCATGGAAATCCTTCGCCATTTTATTTGTACGTAACTCGAGGGAGGGAGGGGGTAAAAAGTTACGTACGCTTTGTACGTAAGTGAAAATGGCGAAAATTATGGACGGCCCCTAAATCTGGTCCCAAAACAAACCTTGGCCATTATGGCCATATATATATGCACAATTGCACATGCATATACCCCGGTATGTGAATTGTCATGATTGATTGTTGCGTGATCATGGTGATTCGATTCACAATCACATGCTAACTTTTTTACGCGTCTAAACCTCTACAATTAGCAATCGGTTCTCAATATTATACATGATATGACCTTAGAATATTATTAGTCAACACTCACCGCCAGGCTTGGGTCCTTTAACATGTTTAATACCTTCCAAAAGTGCCCATTTCTGTGGACATGTCGATCGCGATACCGATACTGAGTGTAGGCTGCCATTGTAACAGTATCATGTGCTAGAAGGAGTCAAGGAGAGCCCGTTTTCAAGAGGAGCACCCCTGTCGCAGGTGAAATGGCGTTAGGCCTACATGTCACTCATCTATCATCATTTTATACCAGAAGTGACTCCTAAATTACCTTTGACCCTAAATAAAAAAATACCACATAATACATTGGGTATAACAATTCATGTGTGAACATACCATATCACTCTCCTATGTTTTTCTTACCTAAGAAAATTGTTTGAAGGAATTTCGTTTTATACCGGAAATGACCCCTTAATGAAATTTGATCCCAAATTAAAAAATACCATATAGACATTGAGTAAACACAATTAATGTGTGAACATACCATCACTCTCCTATGTTTTTATTAGGTAATAAATTTTTTTGAAGATATTTCGATTTATAACGGAAGTGACACCTTAATGGCCTTTGACCCCAAATCTGTGTACACCCCATAGACATTGGGTAATAACAATGCATGTGTGTAAGTGGCATCACTGTCCTAAGTAATTTGTGGGAGAAGATGTATTTTAAAGGTATTTCGTTTTATACCGGAAATGACCCCTTAATGACCTTTGACCCCAAATAAAAAAATACCATATATACATTGGGTAAACATAATTCATGTGTGAACATACCAGCACTCTCCTATGTTTTTCTTAGCTAATAAAATTTTTTGAAGATATTTCGATTTATACCGGAAGTGACCCCTTAATGACCTTTGACCCAAAACATGTGTACACCACATTGACACTGGGTAATAACAATGCATATGTGCAAGTGGTGTCACTGTCCTACGTAATTTGTGGGAGAAGATGCATTTTAAAGGTATTTCGTTTTATACCGGAAGTGACCCTTAATGACCTTTTGACCCCAAATAAAAAAAATACCACATATACATTGGGTAACTGCAACTCATATGTGAACATACCGTTACTGTCCTATGTTTTCCTTAGCTAATAAAAAAAATTGAAGGTATTCCGTTTTATGCCGGAAGGACCCCTTAATGACCTTTGACCCCAAATCTGTGCACACCTTACAGACACTGGGTAATTACAATGCATGTGTGTAAGTGGCGTCACTGTCCTACGTAATTTGTAGGAGAATATGCATTTTGAGTTAAATTCACGTTTTTGACCCCTATGACCCCTGCGTGACCTTTGACCCCACGAGTTTCATGTGACATGTAGGGGCATGGTCAATGATCATTGTGACCAAGTTAAGTCAAAATCGATGTAAGCATGTGAGTGCTAGAGCAAATGTAATGGTTGACAGAAAGAAAGAAGAAAGAAGAAGAACTAGACTTAGCTGTGGTCTAAGACCACGAACACAGCCGTGTTGTGACCTTTTAATGACCTTTGACTCCAAAATATATGAAAACCCCATAGACATTGGCTAATGTCAATGTATGTGTGCACGTGGCATCACTTTGCCATGTTATTTGTGGCAGAAGGGGCATTTTGAAGGTTTTTCGTCTCAGACCGGAAGTGACCCCTAAATGACATTTGACCCCAAATAAAAAATTCCACATATGAATTGGGTAACCACAATTCATGTGTGTACATACCGTTACTGTCCTATGTTTTTCTTAGCAAATAAACAATTTTGAAGGTTTTCGTTTTATACCGAAAGTGACCCCTTAATGACCTTTGACCCCAAATCTGTGTACACCCCATAGACACTGGGTAATAACAATGCATGTGTGCAAGTGGCGTTACTGTCCTACAGAATCTGTGGAAGAAGATGCATTTTAAAGGTATTTCGTTTTATACCGGAAGTGACCCCTTAATGAGATTTGACCCCAAATGAAAAAATACCACATATACACTGGGTGACTGCAGATCACGTGTGAACATACCGTTACTGTCACATGTTTTACTTAGCTTATAAAACATTTTTAAGATATTTCGTTTTTTACCGGAAGTGACCCCTTAATGACCTTTGACCCCAAATATGTGTACACCCCATAGACACTGGGTAATAACAATACATGTGTGCAAGTGGCGTCTCTGTCCCACATAATTTGTGGAAGAAGATGCATTTTAAAGGTATTTCTTTTTATACCGGAAGTGACCCTTAATGAGCTTTGACCCCAAGTAAAAAAAAATACCACATATACATTGGGTGACTGCAGATCATATGTGAACATACCGTTACTGTGCTATGTTTTACTTAGCTAATAAAATTTTTGAAGGTTTTTCGTTTTATACCGGAAGTGACCCTTAATGACCTTTGACCCCAAATCTGTGTACACCACATAGACACTGGGTTATAACAATGCATGTGTGCAAGTGGGGTCACTGTCCTACGTAAGTTGTAGGAGAAGATGCATTTTGGGTGGAAATCACGTTTATGCCCCCTGTGACCCCTGCGTGACCTTTGTCCCCACGAGTTTCATGTGACATGTAGGGCATGGTCAATGATCATTGTGACCAAGTTAGGTCAAAATCGATGTAAGCATGTGAGTGCTAGAGCAAATGTAATGGTTGACAGAAAGAAGAAAGAACTAGACTTAGCTGTGGTCCAAGACCACGAACACAGCCGTGTTGTTACCCCTTAATGACCTTTGACCCCAAAATATATGAAAACCCCATAGACATTGGCTAATGTCAATGTATGTGTGCACGTGGCATCACTTTGCCATGTTATTTGTGGCAGAAGGGGCATTTTGAAGGTTTTCGTCTCAGACCGGAAGTGACCCCTTAATGACATTTGACCCCAAATAAAAAAAATACCACATATGAATTGGGTAACCACAATTCATGTGTGAACATACCGTTACTGTCCTATGTTTTTCTTAGCAAATAAAAATTTTTGAAGGTTTTTCGTTTTATACCGGAAGTAACCCCTAAATGAACTTTGACCCCAAATATGTGTACATTCCATAGACACTGGGTAATAGCAATGCATGTGTGCAAGTGGCGTCACTGTCCTACATAATCTGTGGAAGAAGATGCATTTTAAAGGTATTTCATTTTATACCGGAAGTGACCCCTTAATGAGATTTGACCCAAAATAAAAAAATACCACACATACATTGGGTGACTGCAGATCATGTGTCAACATACCGTTACTGTCCCATGTTTTACTTAGCTAATAAAAATTTTTGAAGGTATTTCGTTTTATACCGGAAGTGACCCTTAATGACCTTTGACCCCAAATCTGTGTACACCCCATATACTCTGGGTGACAACAATGCATGTGTGCAAGTGGTGTCTCTGTCCCACATAATTTGTGGAAGAAGATGCATTTTAAAGGTATTTCTTTTTATACCGGAAGTGACCCCTTAATGAGCTTTGACCCCAAATAAAAAAAATACCACATATACATTGGGTGACTGCAGATCATATGTGAACATACCGTTACTGTGCTATGTTTTACTTAGCTAATAAAAATGTGTGAAGGTTTTTCGTTTTATACCGGAAGTGACCCCTTAATGACCTTTGACCCCAAATCTGTGTACACCACATAGACACTGGGTAATAACAATGCATGTGTGCAAGTGGGGTCACTGTCCAACGTAAGTTGTGGGAGAAGATGCATTTTTAGTTGAAATCACGTTTTTGACCCCTGTGACCCTGCATGACCTTTGACCCCACAAGTTTCATGTGACATGTAGGGGCACGGTCAATGATCATTGTGACCAAGTTAGGTCAAAATCGATGTAAGCGTTTGAGTGCTAGAGCAAATGTAATGGTTGACAGAAAGAAAGAAGAAAGAAGAAGAAGAACCTGTAAGAAAAAAGACACAGCCGTGACTAACGTCACGGCTGTGTAAAGAAGAAGAAGAACCTGTAAGAAAAAAGACACAGCCGTGACTAACGTCACGGCTGTGTAAGAACCTGTAAGAAAAAAGACACAGCCGCGACTAACGTCACGGCTGTGTAAAGAACTAGATCTGGCTACAGATCTGGACCTAGCCGGGGCCGGAAATGCCAGTCTTAAAGTTTGACCTTTGACCGGCTATTATTTGATGTCAGTGATTGATATTATGGACATCTCACACCATTAATGGTGCATCACTGTAGCATGTAGGGGCTTCATCCGTCTTCCATAGGCTGAGATACAGCTACTTTTCCGTAATTTTAAACATTTTTTTTGCAAATTTGATGTTTTGACCTTCTT
The DNA here is from genome assembly GCF_039555335.1 of Amphiura filiformis. NCBI lineage: Eukaryota > Metazoa > Echinodermata > Ophiuroidea > Amphilepidida > Amphiuridae > Amphiura > Amphiura filiformis. The sequence goes on along the minus strand of NC_092635.1, from coordinate 1,669,609 downwards.
AATGACCTTTGACCCCAAAAAAAAAAAAAAACCTCATATACACCGAGAAAATGCATTGTTACAGTATAAATAAAAAAAATCTACTATGCTTAGTTATGGAGATAAAAATTCTTGAAGTTATTTAGCTTCAAACCGGAAATGACGTCTAAATGACCTTTGACCAAAATAATAAAATACCGTGCATACATCGAGTAACACTAATGCATATATGAAGTTTATGTCACTCTGGTCTGGTTACGTTTTGAGATAAAAAAAAAGAACATATTTGACGATTTTTGGTTTTTGACCGGAAGTGACCCCTTAATGACCTTTGACCCCAAAACTGTAGACACCCCAAAGACCCTGGTTAGTAGCAATGCATGTGTGCTAATGACAACACTCTGCTATGTATTTTGTAAAAACAGTGATTTTTTGAATATTTTTAGCTTTCAGACCGGAAATGACCCTTTAATGACCTTTGACACCATATCTGTGAACACCCTATAGACACCGTTCAAAGTCAAGTCACATGTCCTAAGCATGTTACCATCACATGTAATTTGTGGAAGAAGAAGCATTTTGAACATATTTGGTTTTATACCGGAAATGACCCCTTAATGACCTTTGACCCCAAATCTGTGAACACCCTATAGACACTGGATATAGCCGATGCATATGTGCAAGTGACGTCATTGTAGGATGTAACATGTAAGAGAAGAAGCATTTTGAAATTTGTTGCCAGAAGAAGAAGAAAGAAGAAGAAAGAACTAGATCTGGTTACAGATCTGGACCTAGCCCGGCCGGAAATGCCAGTCTTATCTTAAAGTTTGACCTTTGACCGGCTATTATGGACATCTCACACCATTAATGGTGCATCACTGTAGTATGTAGGTGCTTTATCCGTCTTCCATAGGCTGAGATGCAGCTACTTTTCCGTAATTTTACACATTTTTTTGCAAATTTGACGTTTTGACCTCCTTAATGACCTTTGACCCAATTATAAAAAAAACCTCATATACACCGAGAAAATGCATTGTTACAGTTTAAATTTAAAAATCTACTATGCTTAGTTATGGAGATAAAAATTCTTGAAGTTATTTAGCTTAAAACCGGAAATGACGTCTAAATGACCTTTGACCAAAAAATAAAAATACCGTGCATACATCGGGTAACACTAATGCATATATGAAGTTTATGTCACTCTGGTCTGGTTACGTTTTGAGATATAAAAAATGAACATATTTGATGATTTTTGGTTTTTGACCGGAAGCGACCCTTAATGACCTTTGACCCCAAAACTGTAAGCACCCCAAGGACCCTGGTTAGTAGCAATGCAAGTGTGTTAATGACAACACTCTGCTATGTAATTTGTAAAAGCAGTGATTTTTTGAATATTTTTAGCTTTCAGACCGGAAATGACCCCTTAATGACCTTTGACCCCTTATCTGTGAACACCCTATAGACACCGACCAAAGTCAAGTCACATGACCTAAGCATGTCACCATCACATGTTATTTGTGGAAGAAGAAGCATTTTAGAGTAAAATCGCATTTTGCCATTGTGAGCAGGTCAAAGGTCAAATGGAGTTCAATGTCATGTCACATGTGGGGACATGGTCAGTGGTGTTTGCGACCAAGTATAGTCAAAATCGGTCAAAGCATAACAGAGCTAGGGCGAAACGTGGCAAGTCACGCACGTGTTGCCAGAAAGAAGCAGAAGAAAGATCCGATAGCATCACAAGACCTAGCCGGTGTCCCGGCTAGGTAAGAAAGATCCGATAGCATCACAAGACCTAGCCGGTGTCCCGGCTAGGTAACTAGATCTGGCTACAGATCTGGACCTAGCCGGGCCGGAAATGCCAGTCTTAAAGTTTGACCTTTGACCGCTTAACTTTGACCTTTGGGGTCATAAATATTTTCAACATGTTACCCCTTAATGACCTTTGATCCCGAATCTAAAAATCTACTGCAGGCACTGGATAGTAGCAATGCATATGTGAAAGCAAAGTCAATTTCCTGTTTACTTTTCGAAATAAACAAAATTCATTTTTGGTTTTTGACCGGAAGTCACTACCCTCACATGACATGATCTATCATGGTAAATAATGAGTTCTGTTTTGGTAAAATACATTGTATACCAGATATTGCGATAGGCCTACATAAAAACTACAACAAACAGAATACAAAGAATACATGAGTATGATTTTCTGTGATAAATGTCTTTGGTACATTTAATCAGTCATTTGTACGGAATTGAAATGTAACAACAACAGTAATAATAATATTTGATAATAATAAAATGATAATAATAATAATAACAATAATAATAATAACACTAATAATAATAATAATAATAATACACATTTCTCAGTAACCATGTAGGCCTACATCACAGTTGAAAATGGGAATTTGCTTTAAATTTTGCCAAAATCCGATGAAAATTTTGGTGAGTGTTGACAAGTTGTTGATTTAATTGTAAAATTAAAAGTAAAATCACACTTATTTCCCAACATTTTGAAAATCAAAATCCGCATTGGGACCGATTTACAACTCCTACACATGGTACACGCTACAGGAACCCGTCGGATACGAACTTGTTTGTTTGTTGTTATTGCAGCGGCAATGTTTTAGCCCCGCCCATAACTTTAAGTTTCGCTGATGACTGTAAACAAGTTCAGTATACACGGTCCCCGAGTAATGCGGCGCATACATCGGTACGTATCGCGGCAAAGATCAGAGCAAAATGGTGAATACGATCCAGGACTACGCATGACAGTCGGAAGCGAAAAGATGAAAGGAGGGTACCGGGTATCAGGCGGGGTATCAGGCTATTTCTGGATGGGGAGACCCCGTCTGGACATGCATGCCGTGCGCGTAGAAAACTGAGTGAAATGCAACGTTCTACATGTGAATTTAATAATAATGCATAACATTTTCAAAACAAACAGAAAATTACATATTTAAAACTAAAATTTTCTGGTGCAAGCAATTTAGCACACGTTTTCTTATCTTTTATCACAGTTACATAATTATAGTTATCAACACTTTATAGAATTGTTTTGGATTATAAAGGTTTTAGTTTTATGTTTGTTGGGAATCTGTAATTTGTCAAGAGTAATGTAATTATGTATTATACAAAGTTTGTCATCGTTGCCTGTGAAGGATTATGTTCAAGCACTAATTGTTTACAATCAGGAGCAAAAGAACAAAGAGAATAAGAAGACCGATTGATACCAATTTGTACATTATACACATACACCAAACCCATTTCTGAGAAGTGCACCTTATAATTTCAAAAACACCCTTGTTTGTGACATAAATAGGAGCGCAGCATTTGATACACAGCTAAATAGAATTTTATATTTCATTCACTCACTAGTGGGGGAGGTTTTTTGTTAAAAACTTCCACGTCCCCTCCTGAGTATCAAATGGTGCGCCCATAACTACGGGAGTGGTGTACCAAAACACAGGTGTACATCATTTCCCCAGACAATACTATCCGTAGGTTACTAGACCTTATATATGCACAAACGCACCGCGCACATAGCAATGCTCTAAAAAAATTAACTCTCGCAGATGGTCTGTGAACATAGTCATCGAAAAATATAACAAAATCAAAACAGCTGATTTTACATAATTATTTTGCTTGTTTTATGACAAAATGTATCGCAAAATATTTACAAAACATGTGCAAAACAATTTTTTTTGTTTTCCCAGTCTCATATCAAGATGTACAGTTTTTTTACAACCTTATCAAAGTTTCATAAAATAAAGCATGGCTTTAGAAAAAATTATTCAGTTTAATGACATTAAAAGTCCCATGCAGTCATCCGAGCGAAATGGAGCTATAGAGAAATTACATTTTCATGTAAAATGTCATATTTTGTCTTGAATACACAGCTTTTGGCTCAACCACTTGCAGTCTATGTTAGCACACGTATGCTACTAACAATGGTGTAAATAACTGAATTTTGATAATAATCTTCTGAATGAGCAAATCACTGAATGGGTCTTTAATATCAACCAACATTTTACAAGTCATTCAATGTAATTATTACATTCAATAGGATCACGTGAAATATACAGCTGTATCTTAAAAGATTAGTAACAAAATTTCTAAGTACAGAGTTAGATACAAAAAAGATACATTTGTTAAAATAACAACAGACGCTGGACGTGGGCTACAGACACTCGGCTGTGGCCAGAATAGATACTTTTCGTCCCCGGTGCAAATGTCATTCACCATAGTTTATAATTATTTCAAAGCAGAAATAGGCAAATAGCACTCAGGTAAAAAGAAGTGCGAACGTTTATGACGTAGAATACAAGCTCACCTTTTAGCTTCCATGATTCTAATGTCCGTTCAGGAAACAAACACGAAATATATTCCAGCATAGGAAATCATTCCCATGCATGTAGTAAAACTGTTTCCGAAACAAAATTACTGCAAAAGTCCACACACTGCTTTGTTCTAGTCTCAGGCTCTGTCCGACATATTCAAGCTCAAAAGCACAAGAAATCCATTCAGCAAATTGAAGCACAAAAGTAATTCCAGGTTAGAAAGTCTAGTTTCCAGAATAGATCCATAACCGCGCTCGCACTCCATCAGATGCAGTTCAGTCTTCTGGATTTTGGTCAGGATATACATGGGTTATTATCCGAGTTTGACGGGCGCTTTCAGCGGCAAGTCCTGGCTCTTGGTCGCCGTAACCTGTTGCCTAACTTAATGGTGGACGGGTCACGGCATATTTTTACTATTTAAAAGTTATATATAAATTCCAATGGTAAAAATCCTTTTAAATTCATATTGTTCCTTGCCACGTTCATTGTTGCTATTTAAAGCTATTTTGATAACCAACTTTAGTGCATACACGACCCTTAGTGGATTCAGGCGGATTCCGCCGGTGGTGTTTGCGAAAGATGCTGCAAAGAAAATGATAGAAAAACAAAAATAGAAATAATTTTTTCAGACAATAAACATTTCCAATGAATGAATGAAAATCAATGGTCATCCCAGAGTCATCCGAATTAGTTCAACATGTCGAACATGCCCGCGAATATTCCATGTTTTCAATATCTAGTCACTGAAAGGTGGTACTGGTCTTAACACTGGAATTATGGAAAATGTTGTGCCTCATAACTGCTAAACTGATAAAAGATATACATATTTTAATAGAAAGGACTTGATGAATCCATCTAGGAGGTCACATTTGGGTAAAAATGCTAATTTCTTGAGAAAATCCAAAAAAAATTATTAAAAATTAGAAGTATCTAGGATCAACTTCACAAAAAGATATTTGAGCAAAATTTAGCATTTCTTGATGACTTTTGGTGGAAATTTCGAAAAGTTGGTCAACATTTTTTATTGACCTTGAAAAGAAACTGGATGTCTTGAAGGTTTCACTGAGGAATTAATCATATCAATCAATTATAACTGTAATTAATCAAATGAAAAGTGTACTTACAAAATATTTTTGCAGATCAAGCTGGGTTTTAAGTCTTGGTACTGATGTGCTATAGGAATTTGGTCCTCGAAAGTCTGATTTGTAAAACATTCCTCGAATCTTTGGTTATTCTTTTGTGACAGATTTTCTTGAATGATCTTGAAATCCCAATTTGAAGACTTACTTCGCATATTCCGTAAACGTGGAAAGGCTAACATAGGGACATATATTGACCGAATTCTCATCAAGTTTGTCGCCTAGTAGGCCTATATATTATAGGACCTATATTCATGATAAGGCCTTGGTCTGGTTCATATGAAGTTCTATAGGCTTAGCCCTGGTCCCATGGACGTGTGTTGGTCTGGAAAACCTTTAACGAAACCTGCAAAAAAAAATGGTAAATGTAATATAAAATTTTAACCAATATCAGGGATTTGGACACAAATATAATTTGTTTAATGAGAACAAATCTAAGATTACAGTGGTATCTCTGAAGACACAGGCTATTTTATGAAGAGATTCATTTTAGTTTTGGAAATGGACAATGTAATTCTTTTTGTATCTATGATTTTTATTAATCAAAACAACGAAGTATAATGGTCATTGCAGCCTCTATACTGTTTAAGGTTTTAATCAGGGCTGCAGTTGGACTATTCATTGAATATTAAAAGAAAGAGTATTTTGTAAGTTTTAACTCCCGGAATTGGTCTTGGTATTAAATGGGTTATTAAGTCATATCAGTCAACATATTCAAAATGTACTTACAACATACATGTAAATTGGCCATTGTTTTCTTGGTACTGCATGCGTCGAAACAGAATTTCATCCTCAAATCTCATTCCAGTATGTTATTGTCAATGTTTGTAGCATGTTTGGTCGATCGTCTTGAAATGACAACTCGATGACCTGCCCCGTTGTAATATTCCATAGTCTTGGTGTGACCTTCTTCTGTCCGATGAGGTAGAAGATCGTATATAGCATCGTGCGATACCAAAGCTGTCGACTGTGCCATGTCCCCTGGGAGCTGAGCCGATATGTCTGTGGTTGTTATACGTGAGATGTTGCCTATACTCCTTCTGCCGCTTCAAGGCTAAAATTCTTGCCAGGTGATGGGGTCTCGTTGTGGCGCGGCGGTGGTGAATGGAAGGGAGGGGGGGGGGGGTAGTGGAGTAATTTCCACTACCCTGTTCCTGTTCTTGACATTTCAGAGCTACTATTATCTTTGAGAGGGATAGAAATAAAATATCCGTTTATTTTATTGATAATTCAGGCTGACATTTTGCTTACATTTTCATATGAAGTAGGATTTGTTATAGGCGCACTAATACGCGCAAATATAACTTTCACTAAACTATATTGCATTACATATTTCACTAAGCATGTTAAGTATTATAGGTTTAATTTCACATATTGTATACTAAATATTGAATTTATTGCATTAAATATTGCACTATAAACTTGCTAAATATACAGGTTGTACTAAATATTAAAGATTTACTTTCAAATATTGGAAACCAAACATTGCACGAAACGTCCTATATAAAATGCTACAGATTGCACATAATAATTTATACAGGTTCAATTCCGAGGTTCAATTTCAGACATTGCATTAAATATTGCACTACATATTTATAAATTGCACTAAATAATTACTATAGGTTAATTTTCAGACATTGCACTAAATTATACAGATGTGATGCTGCAGATGTGGGTACTTCTTCGTATAGGCCTATGGGTATCGATTCCCAGATTACTGATACCTAAAATGCGATGAAAGTCGGATTATGATATGAATAATACGTATTAAGTACCTGTGCATAATATAATGCAGGACATGGTTTTACATAGATATGATCAAGAAGAGTGCCACCAGCCGTGGTAGGATCTGTGATAACTTGATGGTATTGGCTTAAGGACTGGAACTCATTTGCTCTACCTCCCATTAAATTGTGATTGAAGTCGCCAACAAAGACTGTATAATCTGTATCAAGTAAATCAGTTTGTGCAGTGATGTTATTCATTTCTGTACAAAATGTCCCTGTACTAGTTCCAACGGGTTTGTATATGACGGTAATTAGCATGTTTGTGTTTCCATGTGTCCTAATTGCAAGTGCATCACATACATCGCTTGGAATGGGCACTACTGTGTAGTTGACACCATTTTGAATGTAAATTGCCACACCTCTGCCTCGAGTAGAATGTATTGCTTCTAAAGAGTAGCCTTCTATTGCAAGAGAGTCTAGGCTACTATTGTCTGTCAACCATGTTTCTGATAAACAAATAACATGTGCTTTCCTAATTTCTGTATTGCTCTTCATGTCTTCGATGTGTCGACGTAAGCTCTGTATATTATGATGAGCAATTATGAAATACTTATTCTGATCGATGGGTAGCATAGGATTGGCATTGGATAGATCACAAGTAGGCATCTCTGCAACATATCGTGCTACATCTGGATTGCAATAGATCCGGGAAAAATCACAGTTGGTTAAATGCATTCCCTCTAAAGTTGTCACTCGACTAAGTGCAACGTATGCCATTGATTCTTTGAAACATTTCATAGAAATCACAGCTTGTTCAGTTGTCAGTCCCTGGACTTTGTGAACAGTAACAGCCCAAGCAAGTTTCAATGGAATCTGTTCTCTTGTGGTACTGAAGTTTCTTCCTTTCAATTGAAATGTTTCCTTGCGTGGCATTATAGCGACACACGATACATACTCAGGTGGTATAACTTGTGATGATCGAGCCTTCCTTCCAATTTTGTCACTGTCAAACCTGACATAGACAGCCTGTGGCATGTTCTTGGAGTTACCGAATTCAATTCCTTTAATGGTACCAGATACTCCATTACAAAGACCATCGGGAACATCAATGTTAGCTATTAGCATAGTTCTAGCACCTACTGCTAACTTCAGATAAGGTACAAGTGATGTGTCGTCTTTTCGACGTGATGTGTCATGTGGTGTTTCGTGGACTTTGATCACTCTGCCACCCTTTTGGTCAACGTCTTCTGCTTTGATAGTAAATGTTTCCGTGTTTAGTGAAGCTAACTTTGTTTCATTGTGACTGTCAACATCCACGTTGAGGTAAAACAAGTGTAACGCGTCAGAAGGTGCTTGCCGAATGTGCTCATGAACTATGCGGGAACGTAAGAGTTCCTTGTCTGCTTCTTCTAGTGGTTCGTTTTTTTTCCGCACGCGAAGTCGGTTCAACATTTGGGCAAATATTGCATCATCCCGCTGTCGCATTATTTCAGTTAGTTCAACTTTCTCAAACAGTGAATTCCATAAGTCTTTCAAGGGTTCTTCGTGTGGAAACACAAAGGTGTGGGTGGACTTATTGGTGGTAATTGAAAGAAATCTCCTACTGCCAGGATAGAGACATTGCCAAAGTAGGAAGTGTATGATGTTCCTTTGATTTGTTGTAATCGTCCGTGAATGTACGATAGCTGAGTAGCACTAACCATAGATATTTCATCTATAATTACAAGCTGTACGTGTTGATACTTTGTGCGGAGCGTGCTGAGACTTTGTTCTCCAAGAGGTTTGTAATCTTTGGCCATTCTAATACCTGTTTTTAAGGCTGTGCAGATGGTTTGACCAGAAATGTTATATGCAGCTGTTCCAAGATGTGACATTAATAGCACAGTTACATCATCAGCGGACTCGGTCATTGTTGCAAATTTCTTTTGAGCATAGTAACTGATGCATCTGATCACATGCGATTTTCCAGTTCCTGCACCTCCAGTGAGGAAGATATGAAATGGGTCTATTCTGTGATTTCTGGCTTTTTCATCGCACCATTTAGCAACATGATTAAATAACTGTCGTTGTTTATCATTAAGCTGACGCATCATAGTCTCTGCCTGTTCTTCAGTTATATCTGGATTACGGGTTTCAATAGCACACCTTGGTAAACCTGCATCACGTTGGCCAGGTCTATTTCCTGGTTGAAGTTCAGGAACTTCAATTTCAGCTAAGTCATCATCTGAGTCTTCGATTCTAACATCTTTTGATCTATCATCAATACGTTGCTGCTCAGATTGTGGAGCAATTCCTGCCCAAGCATCTTCCATATTTTCTACTTCTTGAAGTACTTCCCACGCTTCATCTAGTTCATCTGTTTTCGGTTCGAATTCTGACATGTTTTGTTCAACCACGTCTTTAACTCGTAGTCTGTCTTTGTTGATAGTTGTGTATCCAGTCATATGATAACTTTCGTAGGTGGGAAAACTATCTGGCTTGATATTTGGACTCCTATGAGGAAGGTATAAACGTAGCATATTCATATGATACCTCTCACTGTCTTTCTTTTTGATACCCTTGGGTAACGAATGACAGCTGGCTTTCCTTTACGTTCTTTCATCTTGATGCCATGGGTGTTCAACTGTATTAGTTTATCACGACGATCAGACGCTTCGTCATCATCGGTTTCATCATCTACGTTATCATCTGGGTCTCTATTGATATTGTCCGATTTGGCCGACACTTGATAGTGAGTTGAGTAAAACGTGGCCATGCACATGTTGTTGTACTTTGGCGTACTTGGTCTATCAAGATATTTTTCAATTTGAGTAGTCTGCCATACTTGCTCAGAATTACCTGCATTTGCTTGTAGTTGTGTCAGAGGCAAGGATATCCTTTGTCCGTCTAACGCAGTTTGCAGAAACATTACTTTTCGTGTGCTATTTCGCAAAGGCATACTGCAGATAAGGTAGATTGCTCCCATGACACTCACTTCTCTGTTTTGGATGTAGATACTTCCAAGCTTTCGTAATTGCTGTATGGCATCATTGTTTCCTTGTGCTGCTTCTTTCTGAGCATTTCTGAGCAAGTCACCCATTTCTCTTTCTGATTTAGTAATGTAGGATACAATATACATAACGCATGCATATGGATCGAGTACATATTGAATATCCATGTTGCCATTCCAGCAGCGAATCAGGTCTGGGTTGTAATTGTTGATCCATTGGTCTTCAAGACGCCTTTTTAGGTACATGGTTTGCCGCTTTGAAAGCGTCTCTAGTGCCTGTTCAAATTCGTCTTGTCCAATTCCAGCTAAACAAAGAACGTCATAAAAATCTGCAAAGTCATGATCAGGATTCTGCAAAAGTTCCCAAATGTTGTTCAGCATATTTTTTGCTTTCGTTTCACGATCTAGGGTTTTCTGATGTTCTTCATCATTTTCATCTCTTTCTGCTGTTGGCATGGTTGGAGTGCAAATGAATGTTCTGTCTGATGGTGGTTTTGGAAAATTAAACCGGCATGTTTTCCCTGTTTTTCTGCACGATCTTGTGTGAGTTTTACTGTGAACTTGCACACTCGTAACAATTTCATGTAATTCAGGATCAGTTTCTGGTGGAATTTCGCATGATATGTATCTATCAACGAATTCTAGGACCTCATTATCTGGATCTTCACCCATTTGGGGGGCATTTTCAACCCACGCAATCATGTGAATATGCGGCCAGCCACGTTGCTGGAATTCTGTCCTGTAGAAGTAGTCTTTCACTTTGCCAATAGGATTAGCTGGTGACATAATCACGTCATTGATAAATGTGTGTAATCTTTCCTGAAACAGTTTGGCAGCTGCAACTGGATTGGACATGATGATATCGCAATGTTCATCCCATGACATATTCTTATGTTCCTCTGGTGTCATTGGTGGTTTTCCTAACATCTTAAGGATAGAATTATGTATTTCGATCCATCGTCTATCAGCAGCACTAAATGTCACAAAGAAAGTAGGAATTCCTAGTTGACGAATCATTGCAAAGATATCTTTCTTCGATTTTTCCCAGTATGCAGGGGTTCCTCTAAGTTGAGCCAGGAATCGGTAACCTTCGTCTCTTTTAATAAGTTGCTTCACCTGTTCGTGGTCTCGTAACATAGATGCTGTGATTTTTTTTCCATCTGAAGTTTTTGTGCAACCTATTCTAGTAGCAATAGATACATTTGAATGAATTTGATGTACTTCTGTGCAGTAGAGAGCAAAGAATATATATTCCGGGTTCCTGGCAAATCTATTATCAGCTGAAAAGAGCCTGGCATTGAAATATCTAGAAGGCGAAAGCTTTTGTTCTCGGCTCTCGTTATACGTATTAGAACCATCTGGAAATTCTACTGGGAAGCACTTCGGTTCCATTTCTAAAACGTGTTCTGGCTTATTGCCTTGTCCTGGAGCCACTGACAAAATAGTGCTATCACTCTTGTCTGCTGCGTACTGTGCAAAATCTACAGCATGTAAGAATGAATACAGCGGTGCTGACGTGTTTGTAACATCATGTTCATTTTCATTGACTACATTACTTGGGATGTTATCTCGATCAACAACATTGTCATCTCTGGTCTGATCTTCATTATCAGAATGATCGTCTTCATTGCTATCATGGGAGTGTCGCAAACTTGTATCATCTCCACACTCATCAGTGACATTATCTACATTCATACTATTGTCATCAGCATGATTGACCGATTCATCATTGAGATCGTTGTCAAAGTCATGAACATTAGCAACATCATCATTATCTTGGATATGATTGACATTGGGGGAGGTATCACTGTCACCTTGTGTACATTCATCTCCTGAATCTGGTATGTCATCTTCATTATCATCGGAGTGGTCACTGTGAATTAACTGGTCATCTAACATGTTGTCAAAAGCTTCAAAGTTAATGTCAATATCTTCGTATTCAGGGTTGTTTTCTTTCAACCAAACAAGTGCTGATCTTATTTTACTTGGATTGACATCTTGGCACATGTGATGTCCTTTATATTCCAGTTTTCTTTTCAGTTTTACTCTGATCAGACTATGGTCCGTTGGCAGTCTTGGTAAACTTTGGGCAACTGAGTTAACATCAGCTTTTACACACACTATCTGGCCATGAACTCCTTTTTGAGCACCCTTAATTAGAGATATCATCTTCATAAAGGGTATTGCTGGAGCTATTAGGTGCCTTTCTAGCATATTCAAATGCGAAAGTTCGGGAGGCTGATCCTGTATTTCCAACCCGTTAACTGTTGCTATTGTTGGCATACGTTTAGCTTTCATACTTCCATGACAGGTATTACATATCCATGTTTTGCTGTCATCCCTATCTTCCACTACATTTATATCTTCAATGGACATGCCAGGAGGGAGACTTTTGAGTAGAATCCGTTGATTGTAGTTTTCTTTTCTGAGTATTTTAACCTGGTGTCTGAAGTTAATTCTTTGACATATTTGACATACAAATACCAGCTGCATACCTTCTTTGCAAAATAATTTGAATCGTGATATTACCGTGTCAATATCAGAAGGCTTTCTTGATCTACGTAATTGGTTTTCCTGGATTTTTAATACCTTCTTTTGAGGGTCGTTATAAGCATCTTTAGATCTTTCGCGGGCTTGAGTACGTTTACGTCGTCCTTTCTCTGGATTTTGGTATGCTTCATGTGAATGTACACGTGCTTGTTGTTTCTTTCTTTCAGCTATATCTGGATTCTGATATGCTTTACGTGTTTGTTGTTTCTTTCTTTCAGCTATATCTGGATTCTGATATGCTTCACATGCTTGTTGTTTCTTTCTTTCACGTCTTTCTATCGACGCATAATCTTCTCTTGCACGTTTTCGCTTTTTGGCAAGAAGGTCACTTTTCTTTTCTTCGGAAAGCCCTTGGTACCAAGTTTGCCATCTCGAGAGTCTGGGACTTGGGTCACTTATTTCATTTAGAGAGCTTGTGTTTTCCGTATCCTCTTGATCTGATGAGTCATTTGTCCGTGTTGGAAAGAAGGAACACCCTGGGTCACTTTCTGTATGTGTATCTTCATTAGTAGCAATGGGTATAATGTAAAACATTCTTTCAGCCAAGTGCAATTTGTTAGCCAAACCACTCAAGTATGCATGCAAATATTGAAGGTCTTTAAAACACAATGCAATGGCAGTGCCGTCTGCAATAGGGAAACCAGACTGATCTCGTGAATGAGAATCAAAAAATATAAAACCGCCTGTCTCTGAATTCTTGTAAATGGCCATCATGTAACAATCAACATTGAAAATTACCTTATTTGTAATACTAAATGATGTTTCCAATTCAATAGTAAGCGGGTCGCGTTCAATGTTTGGGTTGTCATCAAGCCTCCCGTACCTTACAGTTTCGTACCGAACTGTGTAAGTGCTATTACCAAGAGCAAAATTAGTTGGCAATTGATCATTGGTCAAAATTCCGTCATTAGCAAGCTCAAAACATGCTTCTAGTTTGGTAGCGGTAGTCTTATATAAGGCATCTCCATGTATCAACATTTCGTCTATATGAGATGAATTCAATATGCTCTCAACATGCTCGATACTACAGAGCATTGCTAAACTGTTACACGAGCATTGTTTTGCTCTTGATAGTGGGGAAAAACGCTCATCACCTTGATGGAAGTTTCCAAAGACCTTATTTGTTAACCCTGCTTCATGCCTTTCTAAACTTGTACCAAGTTTTTTCTTTGCCTGCTGTTCCGACATCGCACGGGACCTTCTCGATTTGCGTGGCATATTTGTTAGTTAGGCCTAGCCTATTCAATTTATTCAAATACAATAGTTTTGTCCTTAAGTATAATTGTAATCGCTATACAAATGAATTTCTTGTAGTAGTGAAATAAGCTGTGATATAGTATACAGCGTTATTAGATATTTAATGGTATTTTCCAGGTAACCAAAATTCGTATATAGTAGGCCTAGGCCTACCGGGCAGTAGGGTGAATATAATATCAAGCACTGATTATAAGTGATATTGAGTATAGTGTTCTTTATTCAAGTTCATATGTTCGTTCGTGATCTTTTTTATGGACGAGGAATTTTCACAATATGAATTATAACAAAGTTTACTCAATAACTTACTGCAGTAAATCAAATGTATATCAGTTCTTATAATATATAAAAGTATATAAGTATGTATACAGTATAAGTATATATCAAGTTCTTGCACTCAAGTTGGTTATCGTCCTGGCTACGTTATGTGGCCCCACAGCCTGGGGTAGGCACCCGAAGCTAGGCAACTTCTAGGTCTCAAACGGAAAGAAAGAAGGCAGAGAAAAGAGATGAGAAGAATAAAAGAATGAAGTAGATGAGTAAATGAATGATTGAATGATTGATCGGGTAAATGAATGAATGAATGAAGGAAGGAAGGAAACAAGCAAGAAATTAAGAAATAAGAAAACAAGCAAGTAATTTTCTTATTTCACGTTCTCATATACGAGGTTTTTATACGAGCAATCACAAACGTGTCTTGTTCAGAGCAACGCCACAGACACACTGGGAAAATAATTTTCCCATGGCTTTCAAAGCAAGTGCGTGCACCAACCTGTTTTCACTCACCCAAACCACGCCCACATCACTGTACCCACATAGACATTGTATTGTGTACCACGCACCTATGCACGCACACAGCCCCTTTGTGTTTCGCCGAATGTACCGTAAATGCGTGATGTCGGCTGTAAAATAACACTAAACACTGCATTGTCCACTACACACACACCCCACACATATACCTCCCATTCCCGCACACATCAGATGTCGTGAAATTGGTAAAAGATTTATCTAATTGAGCAAAAGAAAAACTGAGAAGAATCATAGCCGTACTGCTAGAAATGATGAAGTAAATAATACACGTAAATAAGTAAATGATAACTAAACAAAGAAATAATTAAATGAATATAAAAAGGTCAGGTATAAAATAAAACTGAATTGTGTGATAGTAGGCTTTCAACGACGGAAGTTCATAACAACAAAAAAATAAGGTTCTTCATATCTCTGTTTATACTTTCCTGGTCAAGAAAGTTCATAATTTCACTTTTTCAAAATCCCCCGCAAACAATCATGGCTACACCACTGAAGAGGTTGCATGTTTTCTGTAATAATTTGACTTTCCTGATGATACAAATAATAGTTCTTCCGCTTGTTTTTGAGATTTTTTTATTTAGCCCAGCCTATGATATCATCATCATCATCATCATCATCATCATCATCATCATCATCATCATCATCATCATCATCATCATCATCATCATCATACATGTGCTATAGAAGTATAAACAAAAATGTTAGCATTACGACATAAACCAGAATCAAGACATACAATAATTAGACACTTTCTCTCAGTTTCTTTCAATTTCTTCACCAGGGACCCCCCTCCTCCACACACACTCACACACCCCCTTGGATGAACCATACATCTTTAAATCTATGAGCGAACACTTTATATTTATTTATTTTTAAATTGGGTCTTGTCATCCTGTTTTTAATTATTGCATCAAATTTAAATTAGTTTAGGGACCGTTCACAAACACTTGTAAGGGGGGGCCTGATGCAAAAAGGGGGCCCTGAAAATTGTTGACCCTCCTAAGGGGGGGGGGGGCTGAAAAAAAATGGCCACCCCTTCCTCAACAGCCCGAAAAAGGATTTTAGGCGCTAGCGCCCTAAAAGCAATGTAGAGTGCCATTTTTCACAATTTTTATACTTTTTCAACTTTTTCCGCCCTTTTTCTTTACTAATGCTTTTTGCCGCCCTTCTTCTTCCGCCGCCCTTCTTTTTGCCGCCCTTCTCCTTCTGCCGCCCCTTCGTTTTTGCCGCCCCCTACTTTGACCCGGGGGCTGACTAACGTAATTGCGTGTGGGTTTGATTACTCATGTCTTGACACTGTCAGCTCTCTCTCTCTTTTAAGTTTGCCGCGACGTGTACCATGTCTATATACTACCGGGTATGCTGTTGTCACAGATTTGGAGTCAAATGGCAATAGGGCCATAATTTACTGGTGTCCGATAAAACTACCTTAAAGCCTTAATGTACGATTTCCGTCAAATTTTAATTTTGTTATTCTTTATTCAAAATGTTGATATAATATTAGTAATAACTGACCGGAAGGGTTGATGTCCATTTTAAGTTGAAATAACAAGGTAAAGGGAAAGAAACCCCACTGGTTATTTTGGCCATTTAACATGCAGTTCTATGGGAGGACATATTATCATAATTTGTTGCCAGAAGATAGAAGAAGAAGAAACCAGTCTTAAAGTTTATGGTGTAGCATGTAGGGGCTTTATCCGTCTTCCATAGGCTGAGATACAGCTATTTTTCCGTAATTTTACACATTTTTTTACAAATTTGACGTTTTGACCTCCTTAATGACCTTTGACCCCAATATAAAAAAACCTCATACACACCGCTAAAATGCATTGTTACAGTTTAAATTTAAAAAATTTACTATGCTTAGTTATGGAGATAAAAATTCTTGAAGTTATTTAGCTTAAAACCGGAAATGACGTCTAAATGACCTTTGACCATAAAAATAAAAATACCGTGCATACATTGGGTAACACTAATGCATATATGAAGTTAATGTCACTCTAGTCTAGTTACGTTTTGAGATTTAAAAAAATGAACATATTTGATGATTTTTGGTTTTTGACCGGAAGCGACCCCTTAATGACCTTTGACCCCGAAACTGTAGACACCCCAAAGACCCTGGTTGGTAGCAATGCATGTGTGCTAATGACAACACTCTGCTATGTAATTTGTAAAAACAGTGATTTTTAAATATTTTTAGCTTTCAGACCGAAATGACCCTTAATGACCTTTGACCCAAATTCTGTGAATAATCTATAGGCACTGGATATAGCCGATGCATATGTGCAAGTGACATCATCGTACTATGTAATTTGTGGCAGAAGAAGCATTTTGATGATATTTGGTTTTATACCGGAAATGACCCCTTAATAACATTTGACCCCAAATTTGTGAACATCCTATAGACACTGGATATAGCCGATGCATATGTGCAAATGACGTCATTGTAGGATGTAACATGTAGGAGAAGAAGCATTTTGAATTTGTTGCCAGAAGAAGAAAGAAAGATCCGATAGCATCACAAGACCTAGCCGGTGTCCCGGCTAGGTAAAGAAGAAAGAACTAGACTTAGCTGTGGTCTAAGACCACGAACACAGCCGTGTTATGACCCTTTAATCACCTTTGACCCCAAAATATATGAAAACCCCATAGACATTTGCTAATGTCAATGCACGTGTCCATGTGGCATCACTTTGCTATGCTTTTTGTGGCAGAAGGGCATTTTGAAGGTATATCGTTTTATACCGGAAGTGACCCCTTACTGACCTTTGACCCCAAATGTGTGTACACCATATAGACACTGTGTTATAACAATGCATGTGTGCAAGTGGCGTCACTGTCCTACGTAATTTGTGGAAGAAGAAGCATTTTAAAGGTATTTCGTTTTATACCGGAAGTGGCCCTTAATGACCTTTTGACCCCAAATAAAATAATACTACATATAAACTGGGTAACCACAATTCATGTGTGAACATACGGTTACTGTCCTATGTTTTTCTTAGCAAATAAAATTTTTGAAGGTTTTTCATTTTATACCGGAAGTGACCCCTTAATGACCTTTGACCCCAAATCTGTGTACACCCCATAGACACTGGGTAATGACAATGCATGTGTGCAAGTGGCGTCACTGTCCTACAGAATCTGTGGAAGAAGATGCATTTTAAAGGTATTTTGTTTTATACCGGAAGTGACCCCTTAATGAGCTTTGACCCCAAATAAAAAAAATACCACATATACATTGGGTGACTGCAGATCATATGTGAACATACCGTTACTGTGCTATGTTTTACTTAGCTAATAAAAATTTTTGAAGGTTTTTCGTTTTATACCGGAAGTGACCCCTTAATGACCTTTGACCCCAAATCTGTGTACACAACATAGACACTGGATAATTACAATGCATGTGTGCAAGTGGCGTCACTGTCCTACGTAATTTGTAGGAGAAGATGCATTTTGAGTTGAAATCACGTTTTTAACCCCTGTGACCCTGCGTGACCTTTGACCCCACAAGTTTCATGTGACATGTAGGGCACGGTCAATGATCATTGTGACCAAGTTAGGTCAAAATCGATGTAAGCATGTGAGTGCTAGAGCAAATGTAATGGTTGACAGAAGAAAGAAGAAAGAAGAAAGAAAGAAAGAAAGAAAGAAAGAAAGAACCTGTAAGAAAAAAGACACAGCCGTGACTAACGTCACGGCTGTGTAAGAAGAACCTGTAAGAAAAAAGACACAGCCGTGACTAACGTCACGGCTGTGTAACTACTAGAATGATCATGATAGCAGGACGAAGTGGTGGCGCTATTATAGTAACCATGTACACAGGTTAAAGATTCTGATTGGCTTATGGTGATGTAGTGGGCTATATTTAGAAATGATGTACTGTAATATATAAGTTCTGGAGAATAATTAAACAACAGCAGCAGTGTAGAGTTAGGCCTATAACAGTAAACTCTGTGGAGAGATCGGGGAAACTCCAACAGTAACACTATCGATTTGGTCAGAGGACACAAAGCGAGAATAGAAAGTCAGTACCTCAGTTTTACTTAAGTTAGAGCTTTAAAAGCTCTAACTTGTTATTCATGCATTCATGTTTATTCATGCATGATTATTCAGTACTTTCAAAATATTATGCAAAAACATTTCACATAGATAAAAAAACACACATTACCAAGAGCATGTACAATAAAACATTATAGGTAACAATGTGAGATACGATAAATGTGAGTACCAAGGCTAGTCCAAAAAGCATCTAAATAAAGATTTATTACCATGGGGTCCTTGACTTTGACATAAGCTATGGAGGGACCATGCGCTGATTTTTATTTCACAATGTTCTAACACCTGCTTATATGTTTGAAGTTCATCACATCAAAGAAGGAGGCTTGACTAACAATAATGAAAAGAGAGAAAGAAAAGAGGCAAGCAGAGAGGAAGAATGAGAGTATTAAAGATAATACTCCTTGCAACACTCACGAGGCGGGCCCCCATCGCCTCTTCACTACAATCAGTGTACTTCGGTTATATCTATACATGCGCTTTTATAAATATGCACGTGACCCATGGGCACGTCATACCAATATCAGCGAGACCACTATACAGAAAGGGATAGGAACTCTGTAGATAAATATCATCTAATTTAAGTATTAATTGAATTGCAAAATTATTACACATTTTGCAATTCCGAAATATGTTATCAAAAACAACATCTTGAAAGTATTTGACGACGGAAAAAAATATTCAACGACGGAAACGTTTAGAAAATGATCACAAAGTTGAACAAAAATAGACAATTTTGCTGCACAGCAGTCTCATGTTGTTCCGCCTTTGCATTCAAATGTAAAGAAATACCACTCACTATGTAGTAGGTCATTTCGAGACTAACTGTCTATAAGCTGTTATAAAAGCACATTTATAATATATAATCGAAGTACACTGACAATGTGGCACAGAAAACAAAGCTCCAGATTTAATTTTGAAACACATATTACAAACATTTTTGATAATGTTAAAAGATCTTGGAATCTTGTTTCTACAGTAACATTATAAATTATATATCTAGTAATTTTATCTGCTAAGTGTCCATTTTCCCGCCTTTTTCAAATTAGCAGTAGTAGTAGGTAAATGGATGCAGACGACAGGTGCGGGTACTAAATCAATCCGGTCAGAAGTTACGACTCTGCCATCACACGAGACCATCTTGCATGCACTACATTTACAGATAAATGCTGTAATATCAAAGAAACAAATACTACCACTAAGAATAGCATTTAGATGGCTCGTATAGCCATTTGCACAAGTTCAGCTTATAACATACATATACCTTTTCATGCTCAATAACTGAAACGGTTACTATTTCAACGCCTTTACGTCTGCAGATAACCCCCAAAAGAGATTGGTAGTTTTAATTTGTCATGCTATCAATGGTTATGGTAAAGCACAAAACATGAATAGCCTAAAGTTCATGTCCTTACTTTACAAAATGTAATGAAGATTTGTTATACAGCACGTTGACCTTGGTATTTGCGTAGTCAACACCCTACGATATGTAGTTTATAGTTTCAAAATAAATTCTCTTGAGTTCCATGTTAGATTAAATAGACGACTACTGAGACATGTCTGTGTAACTATCTTTATGGCAAATTAGTATTGTCATGATTGTGAGGGATGAAAGCAATTCAAGTACTGGGCTATTCCAGTTGAATTCCATACACCCCCTATAGAAGACATGGTCTTAATTTTCCACATAGGGAATGTGAATTTCAAATGGATTCACCCATTCAAGTAACACTAACCCCAATTGAAAGTCACACTCCCTATGTTGAAAACGTCATGTCTTATATAGGGGTGTATGGGTTTGAAATAGATCAGCCCATCGTAACCTGGTTCAATAGGTCTTGAAATTACTTTTCTTTTCAATTTGAATATAACTATTACGAAGGGAATAATATTAATATAAATACCTCCCAAAAAGTACCGCAACCATTACAAATACGTCTATAGCTTCTGAACTATTAATCGTATTCCAAATATTTTAACATGGAACAACATATTGTTGTTTGATGTGCGCTCATTTTGATATCCATTCGCCCAATATCGTTCGATATCAAAATGCTCGTACAAAAATACATGTAAACCTGTTAAAATAGTGTGAATATGATTAAAAGGTCTGTAAGCTTTAGACGGTAATGGATGCGTTACTTTTTGCGAAGTCTTACATTTGAGCTAGGTTCTAAATTACACAACTGAAATCCACTTTAAACGCGTATTACACGTAAACATAAAAATCTAAACTTTATAATAACAAAAACAACAATTTCTCCTTTTTCTGAAATTTGCAGAATTAATTGAAACAATAAGCGAATCGCATTACCTTGTAAGGGCAAACTGGAAACCATTACAAGATGTATGACCGAATGGAAACGGTACAAATAAACTAAAAGCTATTATGATTTTAGTAACTTGTTGGCATACACGCATTAAAATATTTTTTGTTTGTGATCGCTTTGAATTTCAAGCGGGTTTATGCCTTCATTTGAAAAGCGCGCCAAGGGAAATCGAGATTTATTGAAGTGAATCATTGATTTACTGAACATCGGATAAAGTGGTTCCCGACATCTTTTTGTTTATTCAAACCTACTGCGAATTTGAGGATATTCAGCAGAGTGAGCAACAAGATACCAATCTCGTTCGATATTTACCAATTTTATGTAATTCTAATTATATCTTTCTGACCCGCATTGTACAGCAATATCAAATATTATCATGATTACCATTATTGAACATATTCGCATGAGGTTTGTTGGAGTATTGTTAAGTATTGATATCCATTTGCAGAAGGGTCTACGAAAAAGCAAAGCTAACGGACGAACATATTTTCCTGTTTTGAAATAGAACAAAATAAAACGAAGCGGTTGGAAATAAGGCACAGAAGTTAGAGAATGGAACATTGCAAGTTGTGCGGGAAATATCATTATCCCGTTAAAATAGGGGGCAAAGTATGCAGAAGCAAAGGGCAATGAAAGAGAAAAAGAAAATGAGAGTAAGACATGAGACAAATTGAGAGGAAGAGTGACATTAAACAGTTTACACTGACGGCTCAAGGCTAAAATATTTTCTCATATAATAATAATGCAGACTACATTGCATCTCCATTTATTTCTGCGATTTGTTTCGATGATATGGCCTCCCTCACCATGCTCACTAAACGGAAATATTATCTGTTTTTCTTTATCTAAAACCATTTCTGCATTGCGTTTCACTTGATATAAACATGATAAAAGGTATTGCATTTAAAACGGGAACATTATAGATTTTCTTACTTTTAATGATTTGATTGCTGTCTAGAGTGTTATAATGATACAATTAAATGAGAATATAATAGCGGTAAAATACTAAACAAACTTTTCAAAGGACGCAAAATGGCTTCGCATTATACTCAAAGTACAAAATGAAATTGTATTATAAAACATGTTACAAAGAGACATTGGCATGTGTTAGGAAGTAGATTTTCATATTAGTGTCATGCACTTTAGGGGATGACGCCGGCGACAACCTCATCATGGTCATCAAGATCATGTCAGCACACGCTGAATTCTACTCTTATTGAATTGTGGAATTTACGAAAAAGAAGCCTCTACCTATTGTTACGAGTCACTTATGACTCAAGGCCACAAGATAATACACTGATTGATTAAGTTAACAATATCTAAGTCTTAATCAAAAGCAAAGTATGATTTGTTATACTGTGAGTGAACGCAAATACATATAAATAATCAAATTAAATTACTCAGGGCACATCACGCTATCTGTAGTCTCATCTATCAGCTGTCGAAAAGTTTTCTGAATGTACCATAATTGGCTTCAGCCGTTGCTTATGGGCAAACTAGACGTACAATACAGGAAAGGGGAAGGAATGACATACCCAAAATCACAGCGCCGGATAATGACCGAGTTACCGAATGCGAATGTATTTTGGAATGTTAACAGTATGCTTCGACTATATCTATGAATACGTATTGATAAATACCCACGTGACCACCTCCACGCTGCCATAACAGCTTGTAGATAGTAAGTCTCGAAGTGACCTTCTACATAGCGGGTGGTCTTCATGTACCTTTGAACGCAAAGGCAGTAAATAACACGAGACTGTGCAGCAGTTATTATATTGTAAACGGTTCCTTCGATAAATATTTTTTCCTTTGGCAAATACTTTCCAAATGTTGTTTTTGATAACACATTACAAATTTGGAATCATCCCATGCAATTAATATCTAAATTAGATGATATTTATCTAAACAGTTCCTATCCTTTTCAAGCATGATGATTTGGTCACGCTTGCTGGTCTTGGTATGTCGAGCCCATGGGGCACGTGCGTATTTATAAATATTGTCGAACGTAGCTGGTTCATGTTTGTATTAAATTTTGGATCACATTTTCCTTTTTGTTTGAGGCTACATTAACCCGGGCATTTAAAGTCTCTGTCGCCTTTATTTTTTTATTTTTTTATTTTTTGATAGCATGTTACCTCAAGATACTATTAGTACAGGGATTTTCTTGTGCTACATTAGTGGAACCAATGTTTTTTTGGCATCCTTATACCTGAAAGGATAAAAATTTAATTGGTTTCATTGTTTTCGATGCCCCCTGTGGTTCCCACGATGGGTCGAAGGTCACAGTGGGGCCAAAAACTTAACAAGATAGTCCTACCATGTTGTAATGTATCTCAAATGTTCTTCTCATCACAGGGAATTGTCATATTTTTCTACAGTGCTTATTTCAGGTTTTATAAGGTCGAATAGGTCAAATGTCAAATTTTCCATACACAGGGGTCAAAATTTAAAAATGGTTTGATTTCATCGAAACTGGTGTCAAATTACTCCCCTTAACATAAGAAATCAATTTTGGTGCAATGTGTATTGTCCTGGCCCCCCGTCAGAGTTAATGCAGCCAAAGTACAATAGAAATATTTACATACATAACCAATTAACCATTGACCCATGATTTCATCCGATTCCGAGGTTAATCATTTCTCAAATAAATTATTTTCCTATTTCGTTTGTCGAGAAGAGTAATTTGAGACAAACGCAATTGAATCGGTGCATTTTGACAATTTAGCCTCTATGCATGAGATATTTGACATTTAACCTAATTTATTCTATAACTCCTAAACTAAGCACCCTACACACAGTGTTATCGCCCCGATATCTTCATGGCAGAAATCGCCATGGTAGGTTGAATCCACAGCCACGCCCCAGATAACACACTACGTATTCACGACATTCGCGGACGTAACGCTTAGGTTTTCATTTACGTTGTAAATACGTAAATCTGTGACCTCGTATTCGTGTTGTGACTACGTAATTTTCGACGTTGATTTTTGGACGTTGATATAACGTAATTATGACGTTACAATGACATTGTTTCGATGTGAAGTTGCGAACGTATTATTCAAACGTCCCTTTTAAGTCCGGTCGAACGTTGTAACAACGTTCACGTGAGGAGATAAGGTTTGATTCCAGACGTTGATGCAATGTTTGACCAGACTTGGTAACAACGTTTGAATAATACGTTGTAAATACGTAAATCTGTGAACTCTTATTCGTGTTTTGACTACGTTATTTTCGACGTTGATTTTGGGGTGTTGATATAATGTCATTATGACGTTGTTTCGATGTCAAGTTGGGAACGTATCATTCAAACGTCCCTATTAAGTCCGTTAGAACGTTGTAATACCGTATAATTATAGGTTCACGTGAGGATATAAGGTTTTATTCCAGACGCTAATGCAATGTTTTACCATACCGGATAACAACGTTTGAATAATACGTTGTAAATACGTAAATCTGTGAACTCGTATTCGTGTTGTGACTACGTTATTTTCGACGTTGATTTTTGGACGTTAATATAACGTCATTTTGACGTTGTACTGACGTTGTTTCGACGTTGATGCAATGTGTTTGACCAGACCAGGTGCCAACGTTTGAATAATACGTTCAGAAAACGTAACACAAATACGTATCTGAAAAAACATGGAATAGTTTGGATGTTGACACCATGGAATGTAAATTCTTTCATTCCAAGGAGATGGTTGTTCAGCCAAAATTTCTCTAACGCATCGTCTGACGATCGCCTTTAGGCGTGAAACTCAGGGCAAAGACTTCTATTCCTGAAGTTCTAAACTTTGAATTTTCATAAGCTCTACTTTTTTGGGATTGAGCATCATTGTTGCCGGATGGTAATTTAATGCCTGTCATAATCAAGTTGTCTCGACGTATAAAGCACGTGGTTAAAACGTGGTTTAAAAGTCATGAACTGACCCAGATACAACGTCATCTACGGACGTCGTTAGTACGCAAATTTATGACGTTGTTTCGACGTATAAAGCACGTAATTACAACGCCGTATAAATGACATGATCTGACCCCGATGCAACGTAATCTACGGACGTCGAAATTAAGTTAATATGTGAACTCGTATTGTGACAACGTTATTATCGGACGTAGATTTAACGTCGTAGTGACGTTGTTTCGACGTTCACAACTTGACGTCGAAACAACGTCAAAATGACGTTACATTAACGTCCGTGAATAACGTTGTCACTACACGAATACGAGTTCACAGATTTACGTACTTACAACGTCCATATGTTACGTTTATTCCACTTTATATAACTTTTAAACGACGTTTTAACAACGTAAGCTTTAACTTTGTTAGCTGGGGCATGGCCATTTTGTTCCGACCTGTTTAATAGTTTTGAGACGCATAATGAGCCGAAGGACATCCGACTAAGGCTACTGACAATAGCCTGGTAATTGACCTCTCTGTGTATGAGTGAGCAGGTATACGCCATGAGGTCATCTGCTTTTAGACTGCCTCCACGAGTGAGTGCAGCTAGCCTACGCTGCGCTATAGTTCGGCGCATATAAAATCAGATTTTGTGTCAATTTTTGAGCTCAATACGCACGCTTCTTTTTCAATACACAAGCTAACGACTATCATATCCTTTCAACACATATGTTCAAGTGCAAGGAAAAAATATGGCTTCTTTAGAATAAAAAAATTACGGGAGATATTCATCATTTTCTACCCCGGTATCCAAAGATTTATCGTCTGAATATCAAATCGTGCATAGCACATTCATGTGTATCGATCCCGTGTATTCATTTTAGTGTGTCTGCTGTACAATGTAATTATTAACCAGGCGATGTCGGTTGTGCTACATGTAGTGTATAATAAGACAATTTTATATTCCTAGCAGTGAGAGGAACAATTTGAGATATATTACAACATGATAGAACAAATTTGACATTTTGGTCCCATTATGATATTCGAACCCTCGTGGGAAAAATACGGGGCATAGATAAAATTGGAACCAATTCTATTAGTTTTATCATTTGAGGTGTACAGAAGCCAAAAATCATTGGTTCCACTAATGTAGCAAGACAAAATGCTAACTCAAATATCACCCCATACCACCCTATAGTTACACTATATAGACAAATTTCGGTTTGTCAGATAAAAAAACCCACCACAAATAGCACAATGGAATAACGTAAAGTATTCTTTCATTTTACAGTATTGCGATATGCCCGCATTTTTCTTCTGAGTAGGAAAATAGTTGCATGTGCATGACTACTACTGTAAAATTTGTCGATATCATTGTTATTATACCTGAATGAACTGTCCATTTCAAGAATGTAACTCTAGAACATGTTAGTCTAGACAAGGCGTAATGAGACTAAATGAGAGCTACATTGTCCCAATGTTACAGTTTAGCCTACGGAGATCTAGATCATCTTCGGTGTAAGTGAAATGTTCACACATACTATACATGTAGTTTATGGGCCCAGTCTGAAAAAACCTTTGAACAACAGTGAGGACTACACAAACAGTTAGGACGCTGGACAACCGATTGTTATTGTTCTGCAAGGCTCACTCAGTCATTTAATAAGGCAATACAAACGATCGAATTTGGTATTCAAATGAACAAAATTTTGAGTTACACCTTTTCAGTGTAAAATTTTTTCTCTCAGCCAAATGAAAAGCAATAGTTTTCATTTGTTTAGTAAATGTCAGGAAAAACTGTAATGCTTGATACTGTATTTTTTTTTCAAATCTTAGTGTTAAACTTAGTCGTGAAATTCAGTCATTTAGTGTAAGATTTTCGATTTTGATAGGCTTCAACTCTGCCCGCGAGCCTTTTTTTGGATTTTTTTTTTAGCTTTTCAAAGTAATATAGTTCGCTAAAGAAGGATTTTTCCCAACTTTGTAACGCACATCACCGTGAGCGATATATCATAGTTTTGTCAGAATTTCCGTTTTGATTCCATAATTTTTACTACCAGCTGAAAAATTTCAAATCCACGCGTGAAATACTAGCATTGTGGATCGATATCTCTGGGTGCCCGGCCTGGATACAGTTTTGCCAGAACTTCAATATAGCAAAGAAATTACCTAGTGTTTCGGTTTAGTGCCTTTTGTTTGTGTTTGTTTGAAATTGCTTAAACCCACCGAAAGTCATAATGAAGCAGCCAAAACAATACAAGGTTAAACACGGAAGTTTATAACAACCTATTATAATGACCTAAAGGAAAAATCATTTATGGTAACAATGAGCCTTGCATTGTAAGTCATGGTTAAAATGTGTTGAGTACCCACCCCACCCCCATAGGCCTACATAATATTACATACCGGTACCTTATAATATTTATATAGCACGGCTATAGCTATACATTTAGAAAGTAGGTCCTATAGCGCTAAATTATGACAAATAGGCCTACATAAACCCGAACGCAAGTCTGAAGGGTGTAATGAAAATGCCAACCCGCGATGGGGGGTAAATAAATAAACAAACAAACAAACAAACAGACAAAATGGTTTTCATAATCATGGAAATTGCAGGCTATCACGGGAGCAAATTTCCAAAATCCACCTCATTTACCAGAATTGGGGATTTGGGCTACCAAATCGCTGGTCAGGCAATCCTGGTTTTCAATGGAAAAGGGACCTGGGTTGACAACAATTGAAATATCGATTATATCTGCTGGTTGCTCTCGAGGTAAAATACTAAGTTTGACATTTTCTGAGCATGAAGGGAAAAGGGTAAAATAAAAACGGAAATTCTGACAAAACTATAATATATAGACCCACACGATGTGCTTTACAGAGGTGGGAAATATCTTTCTTTAGCAAACTATATTAGTTTGAGACGCTAAAAATGAATTCTGTAAAAAGCTCACGGGCGAACTAAAGGCCTATAAAAATCAAAAATATCACACTAAAAGACACAATTTGATGCTTAATTTTAACACCAGGATTTTTAAAAAAAATGTTCATCCAAGCACTATGTTTTTATATGACATTACTGAAGAAAAAAAAAATTTTGCTTTATATTTGACCGAGAAAATAAATTTCATAGCAACAAGGTGTATCTCGGAATTGTGTTGATTTTAACATGTATCGATCGACTTTTAGCGCGACTAAGCAGAACAAAAGATCGGTTGTCCTGCGTTTAGACTGCAGAGAGCCATATTATAAATATTTGCGCTTAATTCTAGGTCAATTTGTGGTCGGAGCTTTTTATGCATATTATAAATGAAGGGTAACCCCTATTCTGGGGCGAATTCCGAACTTTGTCAATTTTGATTTTAAAACAATTATTCTTCATAGGATTAGTTTGACATGCATATCTGTGGCGCACCATTCTCAAGGGGAAAAACACCAATTTGTGGAATTTTTTGAGTTTACAAGGATTAAAAATTGAAAAATGTTACGAAACTGGTATTTGTTCTTAATGTATAAATAAGTCACAAATGAATAGCTTGCACTGTCTAGAATACCCCATTACCTATGAAAACATCACAAAATGAAGTCAGATATTTGAGTACTTTTGACATCTATTAAGTACACACATAAACGATTCGGAATAGCGCCCCTCCCCCTCAAACTATATAGTAGTTGATCTAGAATAGATCACCTTCTTCATTTGAAACTGTTACACCTTTGTTCCATAACCATTAAGGTATAGGACATGAAATGTATTTAATTATATTTGTACTCACTCAGGTAGAATTGTGTGTGTGTGAATTTTACATCCGAACTAAGTGCTATTCTTTTTTATGGGCATTTTAGTGTCTAAAATGGTCCAAAATGAGGGTTTTTCAATATTGCCGTCCATTTCTAATCGTCACCCCATAGACTTTACATGTAAAATAAAAAGGCTCATAAACATTTAATAGCACTTAGTTCGGATGTAAAATTCACACAAAATGCTTTTTGAGTGATTAAAAAGATAATTAAATACTTTTCATTCGGGGGCTACGTGTATTCCTTGTACAATGACATTTCACAATAAAATGTGAAAGTGACGTTTTCGGTGTTGCCGCTATAAAGTTGTTGTGATCGTATCGCCGGTTTTTATCATGTTGATAGAGTGAGTCTTCTGCTTTTAGCTAAATATATCATGAAGCAGAAAAATATTCATGCATATTAGCTTTTCCGTGACGATGTTAATCTTAGTTGTGATCGATCGCATTGAGGGTTGACAAACATGGTTCAAGATAACGATCAAAATGTTAGCCTTTTGAGTTATATATATTAATTGTACTCCAATTACCAGCATCCAGTGATTTTACAATTAAAATTTTCCTCTCCCATAAACAGAACGTTAATCGCTAGTGATCTTAGAATTTCTATAAAAGTAAATTCGCCCCTCACCTTGGACAAATGAGAACTTCCTAGGCACTCAACCACCAAGCATCATTCATCAAAATCAGCTGCCAAGCTGTGTCAGTGGAATTACATATTACAATTACCAACACGAAAACAAAATCAAACATTTGAAACATGTCGTAAAAAGGTCAATACCAATATTTTGCCTCATGTAATGTCGTGTACTGTAAGTGACAGTTTTGGCGAAATTGAGTTTTTGATGGATTATGAAACATATGTGAAAATGCGCATTTTGTGCCATTGACGTAGTCTAAACAACAGCTCTTAATCGCAGTTTAACAAATGAAGAACTCAGTTGCAAAAGCCCTTACATCCACTTTTGGTTGAAATTGAGTTATTGGCATGATGTTATAGTGTGGGTAAAAATACACATTTTGGTTGTTCTTTGACCTTCATACTACCTTCCCTTCCGGAGGTATCGTATATTTCCCGTTTGGGAAATCTTAGGGAATTTCAGGCAATCTGAACTTAAAATGAATTAGATGTATAATATATATAGTAGCTTGGAATGTTCTTTACCTGGAACTGTTTTTGGGTCACTATGTTTGAAAAAATCATTTTAATTAACAAAAGGTGTAGCTTCGGAAATACTAAAAAATGCCATTTTCCCGAATTTAATCAAAAATTCATAATTAGAAAAGTAAATGAGAAATTTCAATTTTTTCTTTTTGATTTTGAAAGCATTACTCAAGTTACATAAAGAAGTGCAAACAAATGGGCTCAAATTTGATTGCAAAGGTGATTTCTAGAAAAGGGGTTAATTTATTTTGTTGCAAAACCCCTTACATCCACAGAAGGCGCGATGTAAAAGAAATAATAAAATAAAGAGGAAGGCTTGAAAATTGTACCAAACCTATTCTTTTAGTTTCTATTCATCAATCATTCAATTTCCGAACCCAAATTGAATCAAATCGAACAAGTAATACTTGCACAATTAAAAAAGTCAAAAGTGGATGTAAAGGGTTTTGCAACAAAGCTCTTCAATGGGCTACAAGCGCAGTTCAACAAAATGGGCTAGAATGAAAGCCACTTTCAGGGGGGATGATTACTATATCATTAAGACAGGTCTGACACCAATTTAACAATTATTGTGGGGTACCAAGTTCATACCCATTTTAGGCTCAGTTTTTCCCTTTTTACAGGTGTCATCGATTCAATTTTCTCAAGTAAGAGACTTATCTGAACATGTCACAGTGAGAGTGAGAAGTGTGCTAGTGTCTTTAATCTTATTTTGTGATACAAAGAGACCGCCAAAGAGACCGCCAAGTGTTGCACTTGTGTGATCCTTCCATTGTAGTGCGCTTCCTCGGTTAATTCTTTCTTTAATTGACAAACTGTGTGATGTAAACATCAAAGGGCATTTGTATCTTTCAATTAAATTCAACTGAGCACTACTCCAGAACAATAAACCTGTTCCTAACATAATTGAAAACTGCATTTTTATACAAAAATAAAAATATCCAAACATTTGTCCATAACTGTAACAGTTACATAATCATTCGATAGTGCGTGCGGACATTTCTTAATTAGTAAGCCACCGAAATTCGTCATAGATTTGCGTTGTAAAAGAAAACCCTTTGAATTTAGTACCCTCTCAAGCTGTATATGCTCTGTGGTCCTGGCTCGAAACCGACCGGGTGGCGAAACATTTTTAATTATTTTTACTCAGCTCTTCAACGCAAATTGAGCCCGCCTATAACACACAAGGACCATGTGATATGATAACCGTATTTGCTGGGGTGCATCAATCTGACATCACTTTTATTCATTAAAAAGGAAAACAAACAAGTCTAAATCAGTGCCCCATGTTGATGGTGGCATGCAAGACATAAGTATAAACACACACAAATACAAGACATGTTATAAAACATTGTATAAAAAGGCATAATATAAAATTACAATCAGAAGAGTAAAAAGAGCAGCCTAAAAACAGACCAGACACCCAGATTAACAATAAAAAAATATTAAATTTCTAAAAACGGTGGACAAATCCAGGAAGGCTCTTGTTTTGAATAAAAAATACTGAAAGATGAAACAATTGCCAGTTTTGAAAGATTATCCCTGAATATTTTGAAGGATGTCGGGTTATTGCACAGTTTCAAGATTTCTTTTAAACGATGAATATTGTCTGGTGTAATATAATGGATCATAATGGATGGTGAGACTACAAAATCAGGACAGTTCTAATTACAGGTGAACAGATATAATTGCCGTTAAAGTATTTAAAGTTCTCTATTGTTCACAACTATCATGACTATAGTTTCGGTTCTCGTGCTTCTGATGAATTAACACAGAGTGAGCTGTATATTTCAGGTTGCCTAACCACATAACAGCCAGATGAATATTGCTTGCAGTGTTGGTATCAATTTAGTTCTTCTCTTCCATTATCAATTTATTCTGGGAAATTACTGATGCATTATTTCAATATTAAAGTAGGAACAAGACCTCCGGTTGCTATAACGGAGACTTCAGTTTTCAAAGACTTCGGGGACCATGACCTTATATTGAACTTTATCAGCATCTATCTTTCGAACAAAAGTATCTTGCAATAAATGTGGAAATATGCCATAATTACAGCAACGATCTATGATATAAATCAGTAGGTTCGTAAGGCTATGTTTGTTTGCTTGCTTTCCGTTTTTCCGTCAGTGTAACAAAAGTGTAGATATATTTCAAATATTTATGATTTCGTGTAGTCATGATGTATTAGATTTCACTCTCTTTTTATCTCAAACAATGTGTTAGAAGTAAGGGGAACTTAATTATAGTTACATGATAGTGCAAGGAAAAATAATTTAATTATAAGAATTTGATCGTTGTATTATTTAAGCGACATAAGACCAGCAAAATGTGAAGGGGAATTTGACACAGGGCTTAAAAATGATTGGTAATGCTTATTAGAAGTATCGGCTTATGGCGTATTTAAGGTATATACTGGATACAATAGCTTTGTGTACTTAATTCTAATTTTATTGGTTGTCTTGATAGCGATGCGCTGTTAATAAAATACAAGCCCGCTTTTGTTTCAACAGTGACAACTACTCAACAAGTGTCAATTATAACCGAACCTGCTGAACCGCGTGTTAAGAAACATTTAAATTACTTCTCAAAGAGATACGTAGCAAAAGTTCTCGTGTGAACAAAAATATTTTCTTTAAGAAACAGTTGAGATGTTCTCTTTTTTTATAGTCGTCGCACCTGTTCGTTCTTGCAAACAGTTTCTTTTAGAGCACTATTTGTGTCAATTTCCCATGCAACGGCAATTTTCATACAACACTGGAAATGTTTTATCCTGACTAAGTAATGTTTGTGTTCGTGGGTATATTGTTTCGTGACAATCTTTCTAAATATTCAGATATTGCTTAAGGCATTATGTATTTGCCAAGGTAGCATTTGCCGTTCTATTACATATCCGACTATATCACTTGAGTGGGAAGCTTTTACGCAGATGCGTTGTTTTCTTTGATAATCAAATACTTCTTACCGATACGGTGAAAATCGTGTATGCATAAAAACCTCTATAAAACAAACAACGGTTGTTCTAGACCTGCATGCCAAAATATCTCTCTATAGTCATGTCGTTCATGTGCAGATGGAACAATCTTAAGAGGCAAGCTAGCTTTAAGGCGAGTGGGTTGGTAGGAGCTAATAGTTGTCCAGTTTTAGCCATTTTGTGTACTAATACATTGATCTTATAGGGAAACAAGTCAAGGAAGCCAATAATCGCATTCGAGCTAAGCCAGTAATATATTGTGACGAACGCGGTTCTTACACGGGGATTTAGTTCAAATGAAGAGACACTCGCTTAAGGGGTGGGTATGAACGTTTGGGCAGTATTTTTTTGTGGGACATTAGAGCACATCAGACATATCGAATACATTCTGAATACGAAGAATGTCATTCTGATATCAAATAGTTTTGATTTTTTGAAATTCGTGATATAATACATATTTTATGGCAAATGATTAAAATTGATATTTTTGATATTTAACAGTCCTCGAAGTAAACTTTATAAATCTGATGATTTATACTTAAAGTGTATGTAGGTGGGATGAAAAGCCGACGATCAATTGAAACTTTTGACCTTTCGTATTGAAGATATGGAATTTTTTCCCCAAAACACCAACCAAATTTAGGAATTAAAAAAAAAAAAGGTATACATTGTTTAATGGACAATCCGTTCTGGCATGAAATGTTGCACCCTTTTATTTCAGGCAGATTAAAATCACCAACAACATGTAACTGATCAGAAACTAACTTTCGCCAAGGTCGACTGAAAACTTTGGACAAATGTATCCACAACACTGTCAAGTGAATCAAGGCAAACTTTCTTTGCTGGTTAGGTCTGATTTCAATAACCATTATGAAATCACCCTCTTTGGTAACAAGTCATTTTGTGCAAGTCAAGTCCAAGTCACCAGTGCTTTGGTCTAAGTCAAAAATAAGTCAAGTCATTTGGAAAAAGTCAAGTCAAGTCACAAATGATCAAATCACAATCACAAGTCAAGTCACCAGAGTTGTAGACTCGAGTCGTGTGACTTGGACTCGTGTCAAAACTCGAGTCTTTTTTGACACTTATGACTTGACTTGCAACTTTTTCAAAATGACTTGACTTCACCATTTTTACCAACCAAGCTTTTTGTATTGGAGTTTCTGTAATTGCGGATTTTTGGTTTTTGTTATTCTTCCTATGTCCGGCGTTTTCTCTGGTTTCTGCCTTTGCATGTTATGTTTCCATTGTAATTTCATGTCTTGTGCTATTGTACGATGCGTGGTTCTTCTTTCTCCTGTATATTGATGTATTATAGAATTAAGATTAAGCATCATTAATTTCATCTCGTGCACTAATTTAAGTTTGTAATGTTTGAATTTTTCTATGTTCCAATGTATGATGTGTAAGCCTCGCAAGCAAAAAAACACAAAATGGCAAAAATGACTTTCGCGGAGATTGAAAGCTTTAAGGATTAACTAGTTTGTTGCACTGTTTACCTATTTTCTTTGCAATGATGCTCCAATTATAGGAGCTATGCACGCAGATTACCGGACTAGTACATTTACTATGAAGTTGAAATCGAACAACTAGCGAGGTAGCGTCATGTTTACTAGACCTAGTATCTTTCCCCAGATTTTATACATAGCTTAATGTCTTTTATACTAAGTATCTTCTCGTAGTTAAAGAATGGCATTATAGCTCAGATGCATTCTGCTACATAAAGATGACTATTTAAAAACTCTTAAAGAATTGATTACTGCAGGCGTACCAGCTGAGATAG
Organism: Amphiura filiformis; assembly: GCF_039555335.1. Taxonomy (NCBI): domain Eukaryota; kingdom Metazoa; phylum Echinodermata; class Ophiuroidea; order Amphilepidida; family Amphiuridae; genus Amphiura; species Amphiura filiformis. The sequence goes on along the minus strand of NC_092635.1, from coordinate 1,634,818 downwards.
CCTGCCTTGTGCAAGAATGTTAGCTTTAGTTCTCGAAGGAAATTGTGTCTTTTTTAGTCTAACTGAGAGGACTTAATAAGCAAACGGCCCGACAGTTTACCCACATTATACATTATACGAAACAAGTTGCTTGGAGTCTATGAATCCAGGAATATGTAAGATATACATTTTCTTATCAATGAATCCACCGTAAGAGGTGTTTAATAAATGAACCGTTAAATGCCTTGATACATTTAAATGCAATTACCGTATCTTTCAACGTCTAATAGAAGACACAAAATGACGATTTCTTTAATATCTCGTAGCTCCCTAAGCTAAACCTATTAAGAGAGTGGCATATTTTCAAGCGTCAAACGTTATTAAGAGTTCTGCGTACTCTTAATTTATCAGATTAATTAACTGGTTAAGTAATTGATTAATTAACTGATTAAGTAACAATGATAGGCCATGAAACACGTTCTGACATTACATTTAATTTTATGATCAATCTTTGATATTCAATAGAAACCCAAAAAAGGAACCTAATTACGCACCATCACCTATCTCATTTGGGTTAATGATACTGGGTTTTTTTCTAACTGGCTCACCTGCTGATGCTTACCATAATACTATGCTATTTAATGACCTCGTGATGAATTGTGTGACTTCGAATAATTACTCCAGATATCAAAAATAGGTAGCACTATTTTGTTCGTTTTAATACTATGATATTTAATGACTTCGTGATGAATTGTTTGACTTAAGGTGGTACTACACCCCTTTTTAAATTTGTGACTGTTTTTGCATTTTCTCAAAAAAACACTGGTAACAAAAGTTATGTATATTATAGGGGCAAGGAATCCAGTTACTACACTGGACTCAGTGACTCAAGACAAGCGGTACGTTCTTTATGATAAGAAAAGAGGTACCTCTAGAATGTCCTTCATTTCTTAACATATTATAATGAACCACTTTAATATACATAACTTTTATTACCAGTGTGTAGTTATTTTTGTGAGATAAATGCAAAATTATTCACAAAATTTATCAAGGGGTGTAGTACCACCTTAAAATAATTACTCCAGATTCCAGAATCATACAACACTACTATTGTTTACATCTTTTGGAAATGCATGTTAAGAATATATATACTCCAGATTCCAGAATCATACAACACTACTATTGTTTACATCTTTTGGAAATGCATGTTAAGAATATATATTTTCAATGAGATGGAAACTTAAATTACAGATGAGGTTTTTTTAAATTGTTTTTGACAACATGTGGGTACGTGTAATATTGTGAGTAAATTCTAACACCAAGTGTGAACGCAGAGGTAGGATTACTCAATATTCTGAATTTTGAAACTAGTCTGGTACATATATCCACATTTTAGAAATTAAAAAAAAAATTTCCTCTTATAGGAATAGTTTTTGTCCATTTGAAGCCGAAATAACGACAAACGAGATGAAAGAGAATACAACCTTGCATTTTAGCCCGTTATGTAGCAAAAACTCAGGAAAGAAATTAACCAAATTGATATTATAAGATCGTACATTATGGCTGCAATCAAGTCAATTGCCCGTAAAATGAAATGAAACTTAGGAACTGTAAAACGGCAAATGAAAAATACCTTCCTGGCCCACTATTTTCTTTGCTTTTTACGGACCCACTAACGTCTCCTTTCTCTGCTTTTACGAGCCCATAATTTTGTAAGGTATATTTTCTTATTTTTTACTGCCTGTAAAGAAAAGATACCGTTTTCATTCATTCATTCATTCATTCATTCATTCATTCATTTATTCATTCATTCATTCATTCATTCATTCATTCATTCATTCATTCATTCATTCATTCATTCGTGCCGGAAAATAGTGCCAATGGTAGCTTAGATTTATGTGTTTCATAATACTTGGTTTTGAATTCATGATTTGCCTTTACAGAGTCTTTAAAGACCCATTCAGTGATCCCAGCGCAAGTTGTTCATTTTGTGTAAGGAGAGATAAAAGTCCATCGGTTTCAGCGCGTAGTTCATTGAACTCACCGGACCCCGGCACCGGACTGCTATGGCGAGTACTTTTAAATAACTGCAAAATGGATTCAGTCGATAGTGCGGACATTTCTTCATTAATAAGCTACCGAAATTCGTCATAGGTTTGTGTTGTAAAATAAATCCTTTGAGTTTAGTGCCCTCTCAAACTGTATATGCTCTGTGGTCCTGGCTCGAAACCGGCTTTAGCCGGGTGGTGAAACATTTTTAATTCTTTTTACTCAGCTCTTCAACGCAAATTGAGCCCGCCTAACACACAAGGATTATGAGATATGATAGCCGTACATCCTGGGTGCATGCATATAATGGATCATAGTTGGTGAGACCACGAAATCAGGACAGTTCTAATTACAGGTGAACAGATATAATTGCCGTTAAAGTATTTGAAGTTCACTATTGTTCACAACTATAGTTTTAGTCCTTGTGCTTCTGATGAATTAACACAGAGAGAGCTGTATATTTCAGGTTGCCTAACCACATAACAGGTAGATGAATATTGCTTGCAGCGTTGGTATCAATTTAGTTCTTCTCTTCCATTATCAATTTATTCTGGGAAATTACTGATGCATTATTTTAATATGAAAGTAGGAACAAATCATCCGGTTGCTATAACGAAGACTTAAGTTTTCAAAGACTTCGAGGACCATGACCTTATATTGAACTGTATCTTTTCAACAAAAGTATTTTGCAAGAAATGTGGAAATATGTCATGATTACAGCAACGATCTATGATATAAATCAGTAGGTTCGTAAGGCTTTGTTTATTTGCTCGTTTTCCGTTTTGAGTTGGGATGTTATATGTTATCGCTATTGCTTACTGCAGTGTAGCAAAAGTATAGATAGATTTCAAATATTTATGATTTCATGTACATGATGTATTAGGTTTCAAATGATCCACTCTCTTTTTACCTCAAACAACGTGTTAGAAGTAAGGGGAACTTAAATATAGTGACATAATAGTGCATGGAGAAATAATTAAATTATATGAATTTGAGAGTTTTATTATTTTAAGCGACATAAGATCAGCAAAATGTGCGTGTGTGTGTGTGGGGGGGATTAAAATATAATTGGTAATGCTTAGCAGAATTATCGGCTTATGGCGTACTTTAGGACAAGATAAAATTGCTTTGCGTACTTAATTGTAATTTTATTGGTTGTCTTGATAGGGATGCGCTAATAATAAAATACATGCCCGCTTTTGTTTCAACAGTGACAACTACTCAACAGGTGTCAATTATAACCGAACCTGCTGAGCCGCGTGTAAAGAAACATTTAAATTACTTCTCAAAGAGAGACGTAGCAAAAGTTCTCGCGTGAACAAAAATATTTTCTTTAAGAAACAGTTGAGATGTTCTCTTTTTTTTTATAGTCGTCGCACCTGTTCTTTCTTGCAAACAGTTTCTTTTAGAGCACTATTTGTGTCAATTTCCTATACAACTCACAACGGCAATTTTCATACAACACTGGAAATGTTTTATCCTGACAAAGTAATGTTTGTGTTCGTGGGTATATTGTTTCGTGACAATCTTTCTAAATATTCAGATATTGCTTAAGGCATATGTATTTGCCAATGTAGCATTTGCCGTTCTATTACATATCCGACTATATCACTTGAGTGGTAAGCTTTTACGCAGATGCGTTGTTTTCTTTTATAATCAAATACTTCTTACCAATACGGTGAAAATCGTGTATGCATAAAAACCTCTATAAAACAAACAAAGGTTGTTCTAGACCTGCATGCCAAAATATCTCTCTATAGTCACGTCGTTCATGTGCAGATGGAACAATCTTAAGAGGCAAGCTAGCTTTAAGGCGAGTGGGTTGGTAGGAGCTAATAGTTGTCCAGTTTTAGCCATTTTGTGTACTAATACATTGGTATTATAGGGAAACAAGTCAAGGAAGCCAATAATCGCATTCGAGCTAAGCCAGTAATATATTGTGACGAATGCGGTTCTTACACGGGGATTTAGTTCAAATGAAGAGACACTCGCTTAAGGGGTGGGTATGAACGTTTGGGCAGTATTATTTGTGGGACTTGAGAGCAGATCAGACATATCGAATTGCATTTTGAATACGAAGAATGTCATATTTTATGGCAAATGATTAAAAATTGATATTTTTGATATTTAACAGTCAAGAGTAAGTCAAGTCATTTGGAAAAAGTCAAGTCAAGTCAGAAGTGATCAAATCACAATCACAAGTCAAGTCACCAGAGTTGTAGACTCGAGTCGTGTGACTTGGACTCGTGTCAAAACTCGAGTCTTTTTTGCCACTTATGACTTGACTTGCAACTTTTTCAAAATGACTTGACTTCACCATTTTTACCAACCAAGCTTTTTGTATTGGAGTTTCTGTAATTGCGGATTTTTGGTTTTTGTTATTCTTCCTATGTCCGGCGTTTTCTCTGGTTTCTGCCTTTGCATGTTATGTTTCCATTGTAATTTCATGTCTTGTGCTATTGTACGATGCGTGGTTCTTCTTTCCCCTGTATATTGATGTATTATAGATTACGATTAAGCATCATTAATTTCATTTAAGTTTGTAATGTTTGAATTTCCAATGTACGATGCGTAAGCCTCGCAAGCAAAACACAAAATGGCAAAAAATGACTTTCGCGGAGATTGAAAGCTTTAAGGATTAACTAGTTTGTTGCACTCTTAACCTATTTTCTTTGCAATGATGCTCCAATTTTAGGAGCTATGCACGCAGATTACCGGACTAGTAAATTTACTCTGAAGTTGAGAGGGAACAACTAGCGAGGTAGCGTCATGTTTACTAGACCTAGTATCTTTCACCAGATTTTATACATAGCTTAATGTCTTTTATACTAAGTATCTTCTCGTAGTTAAAGAATGGCATTATAGCTCAGATGCATTCTGCTACATAAAGATGACTATTTAAAAACGCTTAAAGAATTGATTACTGCAGGCGTACCAGCTGAGATAGCCTGCCTTGTGCAAGAATGTTAGCTTTAGTTCTCGAAGGAAATTGTGTCTTTTTTTCAGTCTAACCGAGAGGACTTAATAAGCAAACGGCCCGACAGTTTACCCACATTATACATTATACGAAACAAGTTGCTTGGAGTCTATGAATCCAGGAATATGTAAGATATACATTTTCTTATCAATGAATCCACCGTAAGAGATATTTAATAAATGAACCGTTAAATGCCTTGATACATTTAGATGCAATTACCGTATCTTTCAACGTCTAATACAAGACACAAAATGACGATTTCTTTAATATCACGTAGCTCCCTAAGCTAAACCTATTAAGAGAGTGGCATATTTTCAAGCGTCAAACGTTATTAAGAGTTCTGCGTACTCTTAATTTATCAGATTAATTAACTGGTTAAGTAACTGATTAATTAACTGATTAAGTAACAATGATAGGCAATGAGACACGTTCTGACATTACATTTAATTTGGGTGATCAATCTTTGACATTCATTAGAAACCCCAAAAAGGAACCTAATTACGCACCATCACCTATCTCATTTGGGTTAATGATACTGGGCTTTTTTCTAACTGGCTCACCTGCTGTTACTTACCATAATACTATGCTATTTAATGACCTCGTGATGAATTGTGTGACTTAAAATAATTACTCCAGATATCAAAAATAGGTAGCACTATTTTGTTAGTTTTAATACTATGATATTTAATGACTTCGTGATGATTGTGTGACTTAAGGTGGTACTACACCCCTTGATAAATTTGAGACTCTTTTTGAATTTTTCTCAAAAAATAATAACGCATTGGTAACAAAAGTTATGTATATTATAGGGTCAAGGAAACCAGTTACTACACTGGAATTTCAGTGACTCAAGACAACCGGTACGTTCTTTATGATAAGAAAATAGGTACCGCTAGAATGTCACTCATTTCTTAATCTTACTATAATTCACCAGAATCTGTCTGTTTGTGTGTTTGTGTGTCTGTTTGTCTGTCCGCCTCTTTTCTCGGAGACCGGGGGTCGCACGTTCCTCAAACTTAGTGGGTGGGTGCAGCTTGGTATGAGAAAGAACCAGTTTATATTGGTTAGTGGGTCAAGGTCACCCAAGGTCATCCAGGGGTCAAATTAGTAAAAACTGTTTTTCTCAGAGACTGGGGGTCGCACGTTCCTCAAACTTGACGGGTTGGTGCGTCTTGACCCAGGACAGAACAAGTTTGTATTGGTTAGTGGGTCAAGGTCACCAGAGATCATCTAGGGGTCAAATTAGTAAAAACTGTCACATGGGCATGAAACTTGGTGGGTACGTGCATCTTGACCTAGGACAGAACAAGTTTGTATTGATTAGTGGGTCAAGGTCACCCAGGGGTCATCTGAGGTCAAATTAGTAAAAACTGTTTTCCGCCTATTTTCTCGGAGACTAGGGGTCGCACGTTCCTCAAACTTGGTGGATGGACCGTGCATCTGGACCTCAGACAGAACAAGTTTGTTTCAGTTAGTGGGCCAAGATCACCTGAGGCCATCCAGGGGTCATCTGAGGTCAAATTAGTAAAAACTATCGTATGGGCATGAAACTTGGTGGGTACTGTCAACATTTAGAGTCAAATTTTTGGACGGTCATTTTGGTGTCATCCGGGGTCACCCAGGGGTCATCTGAGGTCAAATTAGTAAAAAATGTCGTATGCGCATGAAACTTGGTGGGTACAGTCAACTTTTAGAATCAAATTTTTGGACGGTCATTTTGGGGTCATCTAAGGTCAACTTACTAAAAACTGTCGTATGGGCATGAAACGTGGTGGGTACAGTCAACATTTAAAGCCAAATTTTGGAAGGTCATTTCGAGGTCACAAGGGGTCATCTGAGGTCAAATTAGTAAAAACTGTCCTATGGGCATAACACTTGGTGAGTACAGTCACCATCAGCCAGGTAATCGCGACAGCCGAGAACCGCCAAATACGGGTAACCGCCTAGTATACTATAATGAACCACTTTTCTTGAATCACCGAAATTTTAGTGAAGTAATTGGATTCCTTGCCCCTATAATATGCATGATTTTTGTTACCCGTGTATTTTTTGAGATAAATGTAAAATTAGTCACAAAATTTATCAGAGGGTGTAGTATCTCCTTAAAATAATTACTCCAGATTCCAGAAACATACAACACTACTATTTTTTATATCTTTTGGAAATACATGTTTAGAATATATAATTTCAAAGAGAATGGAAACTTAAATTACAGATGAGGTTTTTTGTTTTTTGATATTTTCTTTAAAATGTTGACATTATGTGGGTTTGTTTTATATTGTAAGTAAATTTTAACACCAAGTGTGAACGCAGGTGTATGATTATTCAATATTCTGTTACTTTGCATATACAAAAGGTTTATATTTGGTTCATCAGTTGCCCATGTGTATTGAATTTTGAAGCTACTCTGGTATATATATCCACATTTTAGAAATATAAAAAAAATTAGATTTTGGCTGTTTGTGTTGTTTTTTTCGTACAAATTTGACATTACCCCAACTGTTCAATATAACACTATCAGCACTGGCATCACACTCCGGATAATCTTTTAACATGTTATAAGTAGTGTTCACACGGTCGGATTTAAGTCACTTAATACCTGCAATAAGTCACTATTACCGGTTGTAAGTCGCTTATTACCGGTATTAACTCAGTTATATCCGACCGTGTGAACACGACTTAAGTTGTGCACATTTGTGCACAGAATATTTGAATGTTGTGCAGCATTGTAAGATGCATATTAAATACAATCAGCAAAATAACAACAATGAATTCTTCCGACTCGGGTATAATGCATTGCATATCGATTCTACAATACAATGCAAATGCAATATCATTGAAACGTTATCGTGCTGCAAATAGTAAATGGTAGACTCCCGGGTGGACTTACAGGTATATCTCGAAATAAGTCTAACAGATCGTATATCATGCGCATGTACAGCAATGCTTCTTATATAACAGTTATTAATACTTCATAATAAATGGTTTTCAAAGCTTAAAAATAGGCAGCAAAATGGGCTTATACTTACATGATATTGAAAGACGTTCTTTATCAAAATGCAATATGAAGTACGCTTAACGATTGTGAAATTCTAACAGGGTGTCCCAACAGTCTCGATGCCATTTCATACGTTCATAATCTAGTATACAGCAACCGATAAAAAACATAGTCTACTGTAGTAGATCATTTTAATTTATCATCCCCTAATCCCTCTGACCTGACCATGGAAAACTCATCAATCCTGTTATGATTCAACAGCTCAGCTATCCATGAGAAAACTGGTCTACTGTATTTGAAATATACTATGCACTCTAATAGTGGCTATGATGTTACCTCATTAAAAATGCAGTCTTGGTTGTTGCACATATTCTGTGGTTTATGTTACTTGACCCAGATAGAGCTACCCCACGTACGTGGGTTGGGTTCAGTGAACACAATGGGTTAGGCTAATACATGTATGCTTGCCTATCTGTTATTGGTCAAGATTTACCACACACATTGATTCATCTCGGATTGGAGATGAAAGAGATTGAGTCTATGTGTTATGATATGGTGGGTAACACAGGTCATATTCAACTAGAGCAGTCCTTTTTTCTATGGGCAGGGCAGTCACTGGGGATGTATTATGTTTTATGCATGGAAAGGTATGAATTGTTTATCAAAAAAAAGCAATGGAGAACAGTCTAAATTTACAACAATCATGAAGAACACTCGTGCAATTATTTTGACACCAAATTTGATATATAAACCCACAAATATAATAAATAATCCACGGTGTTTGTAATGTGATCAAAGGTATTTACTGTCAACTTGTGACTACTGCTCAGCACTCTGTAGAAATGAAATGTATCATATTCTCGGCTACTTTTGTTTAGATCTTGCGATAAGCAAAACAAAAATACAAACAACTGTCATAAGGAAGCCCCTGTCCATTACCGTGATTAACAGTGGTTTACTCAAACCCACACTTCTCCGACTCAATGGTCAACGGAACTGTCATTCACTTTTGGGATTCGAGCACAAAAGATACAAATACGTCGTTGCCTTTGCTCGTTGACGTGACGTTAGGCTCCATAAATGTAGACGATGACATCACAAGATATGAATTTCTAAACAATCTTACTAAGTGCTAATGCATAAAAATAATATAGGCTACTTGAGGACATCGTCAGGTCTCACCAAAATCAATAATACATTTAGATTAATGTATTTTGTTGAGTAACCTTTAGTGACGCAGCTATCAAAGTGCCAAACGACAAACATAATGTGTTAAAAGACACGTCGCCTTCTATCTCAAAGATTTATTCACTTATAGCGTTTTGGCACTTTTGCTTAAATAATATTATTTCTACAGGGCAATTATCCGGCAATACATTGATCCCATAGGAAAATTAGTCAAGGAAGTTTTCGACATCATTCGCAAAAGGTTATAAAAGGTTGTCAGAAAACGTTTAAATGTCGGGTTATATAAAGGGTATAAAATGTTTTCATAACATTAAAAAACATTTCTTGATAATCTACTGCCCAGCAAACACAAAATGTTTATTACCGAGTTCCGACTGATTTGGCTTGATCGCGTCACATATTCGAACGCACTTTAGGCGTTTAGATAACGCTCAATAACCGAACTTAACTCAATGGAATTACACAACTCATTACATAGAGAATTCATTAAAAATCTGTATGGTTCGGAATCTTCTCCCGAATTGAATGTAAAGATTTTCCAGCCATTTCTATATCAGTGCATCCTGAAATCATAACAATAACAGTACATTCCCAAGCATCAATGTACACCATCATAATGATCCAATAAACATGGGAAACGACTAGCCTGTAAACCCACAATAATATATAGAAAAAAATAAACGTCATTGAAATTCTAAGCATTATTCTTAGTTCCACAGACGCAAAATCCACAATTAGGGAACGATGATGATTGAAGCTCTCAAAGACATTGATTATCTAAACGGCATAATTTATATTATTTATTGATAAATTGAGATCAATGGTAAAATGGGTTTCTGGGTTTGTGTTAGAAGAAACAGAATAGGAGTGTGTTGGGGGCCATTCGCATGACACGCGTCATGTTCCTGTCAATAGACCTCATTTTTCTGCAAATCTGCCACCCAATGATTTTCAAACATTTACACACAATGCCATTGCCATTATAATGCATAGAAGCTACACCCAATGACCTCCTTTCATCTTCCTTTACATATGATAGGGTAAAATCCCTGGCCTGGGGCAAAATTTCATAGGACCTTTCTTGATTGAATTCACCCAATTGGGCAGTGTGGTGCAGGGGGACCCAGGAATGGCCGAATGAAATCTGACCATCACTTGGCTCGTTGGATTCTTCTATACTGTAGAGGCGTCCTATCAGTTCAATCAGGACCGCGACACTCCGGCACTTGTTGGAAGACATCTAGTACAGCAGACAGTACATGTACAATGTGATTTTCTCATTTAAAATTAGGATTACGTCATTGCCAGAGCTTGTTTATTTGTTCATTAGAATGATTGACAGCGGTGGGCGGACTTATACTCTTTGTTTTGTGAGCGGTACAAAAATGTGATTCTCTGATTAATTATAGGTCAAGGTAGGTCAATTCGGACGGTCTCTTCCCCAGACCTCTATGTAAGACTCTATGGTATCTTCTCATTACACGTTCGTAGTAAGACTTGGCCGGCGACGACGCTTGCGAATTGCCTGTCTTCAACTGCGGTATAGCATGGTATAGGCAGTTTGTAGGGAGTGTCTTATCTCATTATTATAGAATCTCTGGTTCAATCCTTTACATGATGAACATAAGGCTCTACCAACACAGGAAATAATATTATGACCAAATGATGTAGTCAAATATGTATTACCCGAAAAATCCCGAGAAAAACACGTTCTACAACAATTCAGAAAATATTCTTGAAAACGTGATGCAAAACAGAATATTATATTATTATTATTATTATTATTTATTATTTATTATCTTTACCCAGGGTATGCCCGAATCAGCTTAAAGCTGTTCTAACCGGGGCCCTGCAATATACTTATACAAAGTTACAACAATATTAAAAGACACTCATATAAAATATAGTAATGACATATGAAAACACATTTAGATATACAAACAAATATGGCACGTAATTTCATATAATTATAGGTATATACAACTTTTAAAAAAAAATCAAATCATGTTAATTGCAATCTACTTCAGATGGCTACTTTTATACATTGTCTTAAACGACTGAACATTAACAGCATTTCTAATAGGCGGGTCAATATCATTCCACAACTTAACACCACTATAGCTAAACGAAAATTTAAAAGACTCAATGTCAGTAACGTGAACAATGGGTGAAAGAGCTAGCAAACCAGCTGCAGCTTGCCTCGTAACACGATCGTGATTGTCACGCACATAATTGAACATACTATTTAAATACTGTGGAGAAAGACCATTAAGACATTTATAAATCATTAGAGCTTTGAAATAATCATTACGATCTGATAGCCGTGACCACCTTAGCTCTTGAAACATATAATCAGACGGAGTGTAGTAATTAACACCTAAGATCACTCGCGCACATCGCTTTTGTATTACATCAAAGAGTTAGTCTATGACAATCTTCTTTAAAACGACCATACCATGCTAACCTACAATAATCAAACTGAGGTTGAACCATACTTTTATAAAGAACATTTAAAGTATCAACACTAAGATATGGTCGACTAAAGTCGATTCTTTAACAGTACCCAAACAAGTGTACATATCATTATACAAAGAATGGTCAAAGGTCAACGTTTTCAAAGAAGTAGAGTATAGAAGTAGCCGCAAGCTTTCGTGCGGGAAACATAAATACATACTCGCCAGTCGTGGCCTTTTTATGAGATTTGATACGGCGCCGAAGACTAGAGCTCTTCCATAATTTAGTCCGAAACCCGGTTTCCAGACGGACATTTATGTGTTGTTACAAGGAATTCAAAGTAATTTTATCATCAAGTGACCCACATAGAGGAATACGACATCTATCGTGAGCCAATCTGCATACTGTTGCCTGCAAAAGCCGACGATCAGGTAAAATTATAAAAAAGCGTGAGCAGATATTGTTCTTAATTTCATGATAAGCTTATATTTCATTGAAAACGCCAAATAGCAGTCACAAAATATATAATATTCGTAAATCACTAAAGCAAATGGTAACGTAGGTATGTGGAAAAGAAGTGCAATAGCAATAACAAAGTATGTGCCCAAAGAGTTGTCTTTGGCATGTCGCTTTTTTTAGATATCACTAAAAATATCAAATTTTGGAAAAACGCCCCAAAATTTAAAACAAACACAAACCTTCCAAAATAAATACATATTCGCACTCGGCGGCCCAGTCACTACCTGTCGCTGTGATTTGGGGTAACTCGTTGCTTCCCCTCTCCAGATACCTATACTTCAAGTTCGCCCATACCCCACGCCTTAATCAGCGCCAATATTGCAACATTGAAACAAACAACTATATACAAACATCCAACACCACCCATCCCCCCGTAGGCAATGAGGATAAAGTGCCTTGCCCAAGGACACAACACGTTGGCACGAGCGGGTCTCGAACTCACAACCTATGGATTATGAGTCGGGCGCCTTATTCACTCGGCCACAAGTGCTCCTCGTTAGCTACATGTATTTCAATGGGGTTACAACTTTGTCAATACTGATATTTTGCCTAAATTTTCATTTCAGAAAATAATACCTTATGACAATTTTAACGACTTTTAATCACTTTTAAGGGATTTATACACAATTTTAATTTGTTTATACTTTAGCAGGGATCACTGAATGGGACTTTAAGTAAAGATATATCGCAATTTTTCATCCCACTTTGAAAAATTATATTCCAACCGGAAATGGAACGCAAATTATATTGTTAAAATTACTAGTATCTTTCGTGGAATTCCAGAAGCATTTTTGAAACGCCTCATGATTGGACATGACTATACATACCATGTTAATAGCTATTTTTATACTATTTCGGAATTATTTCGAAAATTCACATTAATGGAAAGGGTCTTAGAAGGCATTTGACATGTTTAATCCAAGTTCAATTCGGAGAAGATTCCGAACTATGTAGGTTTTAATGAATTAACTATGTCAGATGTAGTGAGTTGTGTAATTCCATTAAGTTATAGGTCCGGATATTGAGCGTTATATAAACGCCTAATGTTCGTTCGAATGAATGTTATTAGAGAGATTGCGATTTCCAAACGTAGGTATCGGACGTACGTTGATCTATTCAAAACCACTCTCCTGTATCGAAGCGAGGTCACGTATTTAGCCAGTTTTTAAGATTTTCCACGTGCGAAATAAACGTAGATACATCGTTGAAAATGCACAAAATGTCCATTTTACAATATGTTAAAGACAGTCAATGATAATGAACATACGAAGGAAAGTCTAATTACTATTTTTTACTATTTACCCTTTTTTTTTGTAACAAATCATTATATTAAAGGTACAGCGATGTGTTGAAAATCGACTAAATGTATACGCGATGTCCATACGCAGAGATTGCCCATTGAAATGTGTGTGATACTTTGCGTACACAAAATGACATTGCGATTTCCCATTTTGGATTCTAACGTAGTATAAAACGCAGATGCTACGTTGAAATATGCTGATTTTACCTCATGTCGAAGTTCATGCAACGCGCCCAATTTTCAGGACGAAAAAGTCTCATTTTGAAAGTAAAGTCATGATATATGGATGTAGTGATCTACCAAATCTACCAAAATATATGTTTTTGGGCAACTATAATATTTGGGGATCACAAAAATACAATTAAGTTTAAGCAGCATGTTAAGTCAAACTGTTAGTCAAAATCAAAAGCGGGCTGTTTGAATTAGGTAGAGACTACATGTACTTAATTTAGAGGTTTAAACCTTTGATCACAACACAAAAATTTGCGTACCTGGAATTTGCAGTCGACACTTCGACTTTCATCAGCAGACTGGTAACCCAATTCAGAGGTCAGCGATCTTTCGGACACTTGACCCCAAAATCGGGTCGTACACTCTAGGTAGCTTGTATCGGCCCCCGTCTCTGTTCAGCGATGGCTGGTTCACTCTGATATAGATGGCCTCCTTCACACCACGCTCAAAATATCTGGGTTCCTTGTCCAGAATTTGAACTTTGTCCAAGTCTATATGATGGCCGGGAGACTCGATGTGAATATGTTGGGAGACCTCAGACGAGGTGGAGCTGGGGCGACGGTGTTCCAAAAATCTAGTGCGAAGTGATCTTTCTGTCTCGCCGATATAGGACTCGGAACACTGACCCTTACGGGTTTGTCCTTGGCATGGAATAAAATAATGTACACCGGCCCAGCTATGTCCTTCTTCTCGGTTATGTCGTTTGGGGAAACAAGCAGTTGTCTTAGCGTTTGGGTAGGCTTGAAGCTCGCTCTTATCCCGTAGGTGCCAAAAGTTCTTCTAAGCGCCTCGGATGTACTTTTTATATAAGGCAAAACCACTTGTCCCTTTGTCACAGTGTTAGTCTCACGATTGACTTTTTCTGTGTCTTTCTTGTCTTTCTTTGGTTTAACAGCTCTGTCAAAAGCCCAATTGGGATAGCCGCAATTTTCAAGCGCAGCGTTGATGTGCGACTTCTCCTCCTCCTTGTCTACAGGATTTGTGACGATGCAATCAGCCCGGTGATATAAAGTTTGAATGACACCAAGTTTGTGATGGACAGGGTGATTAGATTGAAAATTGGTCCGTATGAGTGGGCTTACGGTAGATCTTAATCTTAAGACTCCTGTCTTCTTTGATCACAGTGTGGGTGTCTAAAAACGCGCTACCTAGAGTGTACGACCCGATTTTGGGGTCAAGTGTCCGAAAGGTTGCTGATCTCTGAATTGGGTTGCCAGTCTGCTGATGAAAGTCGAAGTGTCGACTGAAAATTCCAGGTACGCAAATTTTTGTGTTGTGATCAAAGGTTTAAACCTCTAAATTATGTTTACTACCAACACAGATGAACTTTCATTCTAACTACATGTACTGTTAACTTTTCAATCAATATGCCCTCTATCGACCTAGATTAGATTAGATCAGATGTATAGTCGTTATTCCAGCCGACTTGTTCTCCTTCATGACGAATGAGCACAATCCAGTTTGGAACCGAGACTAGTAATATTTAACACCGTATTAACGTACGTAAAACGTACGTGAAAACGTACGGTCCAGGTGCTGCGTTTGGAACATCGTAATCTCTCTGATATAATGTTTAGTGACTCAAGTCTACACAAACGTTCACACTGTAAAAACAAGAAAAATACTTTAATATTCGTGATATATAGAGATTTCAACAGTTCTCTCAACAAATACTTTTGATTTACTTTAAATGTCTAGTCATGAGAACCGCGGGGCAAACCGGGTCACAAGATCGGCTTGCAGACATCAAATATCCCCCTATATCCTGTATTACCGTGTTACTCGCTCGGTGTTACTCATGGCATTACTCGCGGCCTTAGAACACAATTGTATGAGCTCAAAAGGTTTTTTTATTTTCATTTTTATGTATATTCTTGACCAATTTCAACCAAAAATAGGTTACGTTACTCCCAGTAATATAAGCTTTATTCTCGTGTATGTTCCGTTATGTTTAGATCAAAATAGAAAAAGCCTTTTGATGGACATCCAAACCATCACACAACATTTCCCTATGGAATAAGTACATGATGCCACCAGAAGTGACACCTTCCATCCCATTTATTAGCCAAATCTTAAACTGTATTTATACAACATTATTGAGCGATATTGATTGGTCTTTAGGCAATGAGATAGAGCGCTTTTTCTTGCGTTGGAAAGAGAATGCTACTTCATTGGTCAAATACCAATCGCTCATCGCTCAGCGATGGAGTATAAATTCACTTATTTCAGCAAAGAACATTTCTATCCAGTACATCATGTAAAATCGACAGGATATTAGATCGATGTTCAATCTACAGTTTGCGTAATATTCTTCTTTTTCAGCAATGTTGCAATACTTTTGTGTCGTGTGTGAACCTCGCGTAGTTAAAGAACGGCATTATAGTAGTCAGGTGTATTCTGTTACATAAAGAATTGATTGCTGTAGACATGCCAGCTGATATAATTAATACTGATTTGTGTAAGATTGTTTGCTTTTTGGACCGTTCGTGAAAGAAAAGGGGCCGTATGTGATGCCTTTTTATCCTAGCCTAGCCAAAAGGACTTAAACAGCTCGACAGTTTACCCACAATATACATTATATGAATCAATTTGCTTGGAGTCTATAACTTCAAAAATAAGTAATATATCCACACGTAAAGGTATATATTTTAAAGCCATAACATGAAATTGGTTAATTTTTCTCAATATTAACACATGTCCCAACTTACAGGTGTCTCGGTGTGGAACAGGCTTTCTTCTCATGTTCGCAGTAATCTTACCTCAATGCATGTGAATATGTTAAAGTCCAACATAAGCATATAATTCACACCTTTCTACCTCTGTACTAGTACTAAATTTCACTTCCTGTTTGTTACGATTCATGTTTTATAAATTCATTAGGCCTATATCATCTTGCTATGTAAATATTACCCTTTACATTTTGTAATTTTGCTTTTCTTTTGTTATTATGCAATTTATATCTTGATGTAAAACTTGTTAAAATCTTATATTTTATAATTATTAATTATATCAGGGTCTCATGGGAGACCAGTTTTTGTAAACTGAATGAAATACCCTGAATAAAGAGTGTTATCTAACTATCAGCACCTTAATGGAATCAGCTAAATTCATTCGCGTGTTGTGTCGGACACAGGATGTTCTGATGTGTCTAGTGCATTAGCGAGGTAGACTAGTATTAGCATGTAGTTTAGTGCTTGCAATTTCTGCTTTCAGCTTCTACCGCTGGCTAGCCGTAAGGCGAAAGGAGAAGCAAAGTGCGTAAGCCTTCCACTGCCAGTTCATAGCCTCTCCTACATCAAGACTCTTACAGTGCCTCCCAGCGACAACACACGGTAACTGGATACCCCACGGTCCCAGGCGAAACTGTTAGGGATCTCGGAGCAGCTTTGGGCCTCAGAGATGCGGCGTGCAGACCCACCAGCGTGTTGACACGCCCTGACGCCCTTCAACTAAGTCCAAGCTATGGGTCAACTAGCTGAGGATGTTCACTACCTGAGGCGGTTTTGAGATTCAATCTTCTGTCTCCGACAGAAGGGCGTTTCATAATACTCTATGGATACGGTCAGTGAACACAAGCAGTGAGTCCTGAGACCTGTACAACTTACCATATCTGGTTGGATGGAGACGAAAGTGGTAGGAGTGAAGGACGTTAATGATTTCTCATTAAACAGCGGCCACAACTGTGAGAAGGAAAACTCCTGTAGGAGTTGCGACCACAGAATTATTCAGCAAAAAAAAATATGACAGCAAACCTAAAAAACACCAACTTCTGGAGCTGGAACAGACTTTAAGAAATAAAATAATGGCTTGTCTTCAAAGCCACAAGGAAGGGACAAGGCTGACAAGCGAGGACGCAAAAGGAGAAACCTTATAAACAGCATGAAAATTGTCACAATCTCCACCATGAATGCGAGGACCATCAGAGAACAAAGATGCAGTGAGGAACTAGTGTGCAGCTGGACGGCTGCTACACTCGAATATGGAGACTTTCCAGAGCATGAAGAACACGCTTCGCTAGACACTGCTTCAGGAGGAGTAGGTGCGTAACCTATCGCCAATCTGATAAACTGGACACCAAAACATGGAACAAGAAACACTGGTAGACCAGCCCTTACATAATTCTCGCGTTTCACAATACGATGCGCCGCCAGCGGTTGCTTTTGGCAGTCCAATTTTCGACTCCAGAGTCGACATCGCCGTTCTAGCTGCTATTGAATTTTCACGCAAGGTGCGATAATAAATATGTTGAAAACAGCTCCACGAAGGATTCCCTGTGATCAATAGATAGAAAATGGATATACTATAGTTGTAAATTGTTGTTTTAGTGTGCATTCGCACGTAACATCATTATAATGACATTTAAACCCACAATGATGCATGTTCCTGTATTGTATTCGTATTACGCGGGCTTTGGATGTCGACTCACTTTCCCATGATGCACTGCGTATTTTGTCCTCGACCCAGCGACCGATGGAGGCGCATCGTATTGTGAAACGCTCAAACATGACAATGGACTTGAAACATCGGACTGGGAACGACGATGCAGGACAGAAGGGTATGGAGAGCTGTCATGGTTCGGGAAATAAGCAAGTCATCAAGTAAGCAAATTCGCTCTTTTGTTAGTTCAACAAAAATCATACATTGTGGATTTAAATGAACCACTATATGCCTATACGTTTTATATGCAATTGTCATATCTTTCAACAGCTATAATACGATAATACAAAAATACGATAGAAAAAAGACGATAGAAGAATAATAAACAAATTTGTTTAGATCATGAAGATCCTCAAGCTAAACCTATTAAGCGAGTGACATATTCTCACACGTCAAAACGTTATTGGTTTAAGATACCCAGCACTCGTTAAGTGTTCTATTAATTAACTGGTTAAAAACATTGATAGTCAATGAAACACGATTTTGACATTAAATCTAATTTGGTGCTCAATCTTTGACATTCATTCGAAACCTCGATAAGGAAACTAATTAAGCACCATCATGTACTATCCCATTTGGATTAATAGTATTTACTGGTTTTCGTACTCGCTTTTATTTACTGCAATTAGCTACACGCTCTCCTGCATTGAGTTCATATATTAAATACGATCACAACTAGGATATTATAATGAATTGTGTCACTAAAAATATTTATTACAGATTTAAAAAGCATATAGCAGTATTTTTTTTTATTTTGTTTATGATAATACTCTACTACTTTTTAATAATCTCATGATGAATTCTGTGACTCCAGATAACAGAATCTTGCAACACTTTTTTGAAAAATTAATAGGAGTTATGATATTCTGCAACACTGTCAAATTATCATAATCCATTATTATATTAATTTGATGGAGATGGGAAATTTTAATTAAAGATCGGTTTTCATATATTGATACACACCTGATATAACGTGTATAAGGTTGGTATGTTTTTAAAATATGCGCTCACACAAATTGTGAGTGCAGGAGTACGATACATCTATAAACTGGTATACATAAGAAGACATACAGGTACATTTGTTTTCATCAGTGTCCTATGTGTATGACAATTGCAACTAGTCTGCTATATCCACAGTCTGGATGCCTTTATACAAACAAACAAAAGAATCCAATTTTGATTTTGGCTGGGGTTTTTTCTCACAAATTTGGGTATTACCTTCATCAAACTTTGATACTGATTTTATCTTTCGATGTATCATTATTTTGTAATTATGATTTCGTTTTTATTGTAAAGCGCACTGCGGATCATGTAAGCATTAGTCACGAAATTCTATTTTAGGTTTAGGGTAAGGGTTTAGGGTTAGGATTAGAGTCAGGACTAGGGTAATGGTTTAGGGTTAGGATTAGAGTCAGGACTAGGGTAATGGTTTAGGGTTAGGATTAGAGTCAGGACTAGGGTAATGGTTTAGGGTTAGGATTAGAGTCGGACTAGGGTAATGGTTTAGGGTTAGGATTAGAGTCATGACTAGGGTAATGGTTTAGGGTTAGGATTAGAGTCAGGACTAGGGTAATGGTTTAGGGTTAGGATTAGAGTCAGGACTAGGGTAATGGTTTAGGGTTAGGATTAGAGTCAGGACTAGGGTCATGGTTTAGGGTTAGGATTAAAGTCAGGACTAGGATAATGATTAATGGTCAGGACTAGGGTAATGGTTTAGGGTTAGGATTAGAGTCAGGACTAGGGTAATGGTTTAGGGTTAGGATAAGAGTCGGGACTAGGGTAATGATCTAGGGTTATGATTAGAGTCAGGACTAGGGTAATGGTTTAGGGTTAGGATTAGAGTCAGGACTAGGGTAATGGTTTAGGGTTAGGATTAGAGTCAGGACTAGGGTAATGGTTTAGGGTTAGGATTAGAGTCAGGACTAGGGTAATGGTTTAGGGTTAGGATTAGAGTCAGGACTAGGGTAATGATTTAGTGTTAGGATTAGAGTCAGGACTAGGGTAATGGTTTAGGGTTAGAGTCAGGACTAGGGTAATGGTTTAGGGTTAGGATTAGAGTCAGGACTAGGGTCATGGTTTAGGGTTAGGATTAGAGTCAGGACTAGGATAATGATTAATGGTTAGGGTAGCGTTAGGGCTTATGTTATGGTTGGGGCTAGGGTTATGGTTATAAACATATCGTGATGCTTAAAGGCTCAAATTCAAAATATCCAATGCTCACATACCAGATTACGTTGAACAAAAGGATGTTTGCGCAGTCTAGTCTAATTCAAAGATTTGGAATTTTAGGGTCCCAATTGTGCCAAGATTTATACTCGAATGTCTTGCCGCATTTTATAAGATTAAACTAAATTAGAAAAACAACAGCACCAACAACAAACTCTTCCGTATAAAACGCCTCAGGCAGCATTTGTTACATTGATTCAATAATACAATGCAATACACTAAAATATGTTTTATTTATAGGTTAATAAATGCGCATCACTTGTTGGGAGTGACATTTTATAAAATAATGTTGTACAATTTCTTGAGGAACAAATGATACGCATAACGCATTTATTAACCTATTTCATACACGAGAAATAAATCCAGTGATTTTTGCTCAATTGTCTCTTGTGACGAAGCCGCTGTCAACATGTCGTCCTTTCTTGATTTGTAGAATGTGTTTTTTCTCTCTCTTTAATGATTACTGCTCACTTTGAGTGGCACTTCGATTCTCTGAATGACCTACAATCTTGGGCCAGTTTAGGACCATGAACGAAAATCGATCCACCTTCCCCCGTCACAATGTTGATCGGGGTCTTATCATCAGGCTCCGTGTTGGACTCTGCAACATTGATTGGTGGGGAAGGGGGGATATAGTTTACAGGAGGGTTGCAGCTACACGTAGAACATTGTTCAAAAAACGTCCATCAAAATTTACGTGATTAAGGAGTCAAATTGACCACGTGTCACAACACAATAATTCTAAGATTGTAGTCGCCTCAATAGTGATGTTTACTGTACGCGTACATACGTGGTAAATGAATCAGTACGCTTAGAATGGTTACTCGATTCTGTAATATGGCGGTCAATATTGTCGTACAAACTGCCTTTTACGATTAATAAAGACAAACAATTCGTGTACATTATTTTGATGTCTGCAGGAAAAACCGAGAAGGCTTTATTTCCTTCCGCCCGGAGAGGTTAAAGTTCTGGGAACTTATTTTTGCGCAGCTGTTGAACCTTCTTTGAGGAGTCATTAGACACGAAGATACGAGAGTCGTTGAACTTTTCAACGTAATGGGAAAACGCCACATATATAGATTGGACGGGGTTTGGACAAACCTGGATTGGATTTTGAATTTTTCGGCAATCAGTAAATGTTGGAAGGACATGATACAAAATTAAAGAATAATCAGTGAACAGGTTGTTTGCAATTTACATGTGATGAAATTGAAAAGAAGGGATTGATGGCAACGTGTAACAATAAACACTCTGTATTAATAATATATATCGTAGTCTCGGCTCGAGTCTCGGTTTATTTAAGATCTTGCGATCAACAAATAAACAAACTAAAACAAACAATCAAACAGTACCATCGTCAGCCACCCTCTACCCATTACCGTGATGACACTGTTGTACTCCCACACTGCTCAATGGTCAACGGAACTATCTGTCGCCTTTGGGATTGAAACACAAAAGATACAAATACTCCAGTGCCTTCTATGCGTAGCTAAATAATTGCAGACGATGACATCGCGACATAAAAATTTCAACAAAAAAAACCTTTCTAAGTGCTAATGCCTCATAATAAAATACACAAGGACCTCGATGGTCTCACCAAGATCTGTTGAATAATACATTGAGATTAATGTATTTTGTTGAGTGACCTTTAGTGATGCGGGTATTTTATATATCAGAGTGTCAAAGGAGACACATGATACTGTCTAAGAAGACATGTATCATTCTCAAAGATTTCCTTACTTAAACGATATCATTATTAGTAACTTAAAGGTTCATATTTCAAAAGTTTTTCTATAAAGCTTTTAGCTTTGGACAACCGATAAGAGAATCATGGGATTACAGATATGTCAATCCCCAGGGTCAATCACCAGTTTATACTTCAGATTACAATGTGATCGTATAATAGAATATTAAAGTAATATGAATTGTTAACAAATCCAGCAAACACAAAACGTTTTCGACATCATTCGCAAAAGGTTGGGAAAGGTTGCCAGAAAACGTTAAATAAAGGATATATTAAGGGTATACAACGTTTTCATAACATTCAAAAACATATTTGTTGATAACCTACTGCAAATATTCTAACATAATGTTACTAGTATTTAAGTGTTGACAAAATATTTGCCAAAAAGTGTATGCAAAACTTATCTTAGAATATTATTTCTAAAACATTTTAACAATATTTTTGTAGTGTGTTTTCATACAAAACGTTTTAAAGCGTTTCCATGACCTTTATATAACCCGACATTTAATGTTATTAAAGCGTTTTTATCTAAACCAAAACCCAAAATTTAAAATATTTAAAACGTAAAATATTTGTGTGTTTGCTGGGAATGATACATAAACGCAAATGTTCTGTCGCTTCAACGTCAGATTTCGGACTTGTTAGGTTTTACTTGAAAACCATCAATAATTGTATCCTTAACGGTTCATTATACTCACAATGTGAGGTTGCTATGATGGACTATTCGCGCTAACCTTTTATGGAACATTTCGAAGAACTGGCTTTGTCATCCTTTCCATCCGCGTCCATATTTGGTCGATATGTCAATGACACACCTGTACTTTTAAAGAGTTTAGTCGTTGACAACTTCCCGGATCAGTGCAATTAAATTTAACCAGCTACCGAATTCATCGTCGAGTTTGAACAAGACAGTTAAATTGGTCAAAACTCTGATAAGAGCTATATATCTATCAGTGTTACACACAATGACCAGCTACCTTCGACTATATATATAAAAACGTATTTTTAAATACGTACGTGACCCATGGGCACGACATATCAAGACCAGCAAGCGTGACCGAATCATCAGACAATTTTGCTGCGCAGTCTGTTGTTGTTTACCGCCTTTCCACCCGCTGTGTCGAAGGCCAATTCCATACTTCCTGTCTACAAGCTGTTATGGCATTGCAGAGGTTGTCACGTGCGTATTTATAAATACGTATTTATAAATATAGTCGAAGCATATAGTGACCAATACTTCCATTTTGAGAGTATTCAAACGCGCACCAACATAAGCTGGGATTCATTCGCACCTTGCAATATCGTGTTCGTGAATTATTCACACCCACGGTCACTCTCTTTATGTGGTTATACTAAGCAGGATTGTGAATCACTCGTGACTAATAAGATCACTCTCAAACCCAAGAGGCAGAATTACACCGCTCCTTTCGGTAGTATCAGTCTCCCTACCACGCGCAAAGCGGGTGTTCAAATTAGTTGTGTTGAACCTACCAATAACATCAGAAGAATGATGGTGGCATCAAAGAACAAACCCAAGAAGTGTGACCGACTTATGTTATCACGATATGTGTGAGAAAGAGAATGACCGCTGTGCAGAACCATACAGAACCCACAAGAGTTTATTGTGTTGTGGGGGCACCCCCCAAAACGAAAGGAGACATAGTATACATCAAACAAACATTGCCGTGCAGATATATAGCGTCCACAACTTATAGACGAATCCAACGAGCCATGTCATGGTCAGGATTTGGTCGGCCATCTTTGGTTTCCCGCTAGCACCAACCTGGGGTTTTGAGCGCCCGATTGTGCAAATAGATGCCGCCTAACACCTAGAGAAGATGCAAAGACGAGGAGGGTTAATAGAATAATATATACAATAGAGGTAATCCTGTCGCATCTATTCATACATAGTCCTTTTGTTCATCCATTTGTACATCTATGAATAGATGCGACGGGATTACCTGCGGAATTATCTCTATTGTATTATTCTATTAACCCTCCTCGAACTTCTCTAGGTGTAAGCCGGCTTTTATTTGCACAACTGTTGTAACTGTATTGTGTGTGCATTCTTTTGTCTACCTGTGTTTTCGCGGGAGGTGTAAAACGGGTGATGGAATGCAGTTTAAAATTTCCGCAAAGGCCGAATCAGTTCACATTTTGGATGCATTGTAGCCGACGGGGACCCAACTAAAGGCTGCTAGTCAGGTGTAGGAATGCGTGTATTTGGATTCGTCTATACGTTCCCCCTAATACTTTTTAAAATAAGTCCAAACATATTTTACGAATCGTAAAATTGTAAAAAGGTATGTATAGCCCTATTTGTTTTACAGATATGGACCAGTCACAATGGTTAATTGTGTAAGAATAGAGGCCGTTTTAAAAGTTGCACCTGAGTCCATAGCAGTCAAGTTTTCTTTAACAAACACATGAATAGACCTGGCCTACTGTATTGTTTGAGAGCGGATTCCTATGGACTCAGATGCAACTTTTAACACTGTTTAAAACGGTCTCTTTTTTAACATAATGAACCATTGTGACTGAACGCAATGACGTGTGACGCTATAATTTGGTCCATAGGTGTAAAACAAATACGGCTACCAATACTTTTTTACACGTTTGCATTTCGTCAAATATTTTTTGATTTATTTTAAATAGTATTTAGGGGGAACTTATAAGTTAAGATCATATATTTCCCGACTTTCATCTTCGTATCATTATCTGTTTGCATTTTAGAAATCGAATGTAAGACATGTCTCTAGCCACTGGAACTTCTCATGATTTGGCCCCAAGCCCAATACCGGAGGTCAATTGGAGGGGGTAGCAAACCAATTGATCTCAACGAAGTCATGTACCATCAGACCAAGTGGGCTAGGTTGTAAATGGAAAGATATCTTAAAAACTTTAAGTTAAAGTTGATGTTGGGGAAGGCATGGTAAGGCAAGGATGCCTATACTGTCACCACCGGAACAAGAACTTGATAAATGTATCGGGATGGGTGATCAACAACATCCACTACACCACCCTGCTGGATGTGCTTTCGACACGGCTACCAATACTTTTTTACACGTTTGCATTTCGTCAAATATTTTTTGATTTATTTTAAATAGTATTTAGGGGGAACTTATAAGTTAAGATCATATATTTCCCGACTTTCATCTTCGTATCATTATCTGTTTGCATTTTAGAGAAATCGAATGTAAGACATGTCTCTAGCCACGGGAACTTCTCATGATTTGGCCCCAAGCCCAATACCGGATGTCAATTGGAGGGGGTAGCAAACCAATTGATCTCAACGAAGTCATGTACCATCAGACCAAGTGGGCTAGGTTGTAAATGGAAAGATATCTTAAAAACTTTAAGTTAAAGTTGATGTTGGGGAAGGCATGGTAAGGCAAGGATGTCTATACTGTCACCACCGGAACAAGAACTTGATAAATGTATCGGGATGGGTGATCAACAACATCCACTACTGCTGGATGTGCTTTCGACACGCTTCAAATTTAGATTAATTGGACAAAGCATGCAAGAAATGGGGTATAATAATAATAATAATAATAATAATAATAATAATAATAAGAGAGACTTAATATAGCGCCCAACGCAATAGCCTCTGGGCGCTGAACAAATAAAATACCTTGAGCTACAAATACAGATATACTTAACTTAAACATGATAATAACAAGCATATATCTGACACAAGCAAAAACATTATAAAAGATCAAAGCACATAGTTTCAAATATCAAATCAAAGATATAAAGAGAGCGTGACCAGCACCATGTGAGTTGATTTAATTAACACATAAAATACCTTAAGCAATATATTAAACACCTTAAGATAAGCAAGATAATACAAAACCAATTTACATTTACGAGTATATTGAGTCAAATATTACTTCAACAATATAAATTAGGATATACAAAAACAAAGTACATATTTAAAAGGATCATATTTACAGAAATAGCACAAGTTAAAATAACTTTGGGAATGTGAAAACGCGTGACCAGCACAATAACAGGAAAATGGTAACCCAGGAGAGGAGAGGTTACCAGCACTTCACTCTCAGTATGTGCAACAGCAACATACTCCCTGAAACACTAGGGCTGAGTTCGCGAGAATGATAAAAGCGATGTGCCCGGCACAACAATGACCATGATGACGAAGAAGATTAACCCAACTAAATGCAAAATATGACTATTTAATGCTCTGCATGCTAGCCATAAGGCTTCAATATAAGAAGTCCCAAGTTTTGAGATATTTTCTCAAAATAGCAAGAGCTATCTTAAGAACCACTGAACCAATACTAGGCTTGTTTGTACTCATTTTAATGCATTTTTCATGCTGATTCCAAATATGGTCATGAAAATTCACATTTTTGAAATTTTTGACATTTAAAAAAACATTGAAACTTGTCGTCTGCAGTCGACACCCGCGTGAAGAGAGTTAAGATATCATCCTCAATAATAGTTGAAAAAGTTCAACAGTTTTTTATTCCTGAGGAGTCCTTGAGTTGTGAAGAGACGGACCAAACTTGCTGCGTAGACTTTTGCTTAGCTATCCAACGCAACCTGGTCCAACCACAAACTGACAAGATATTTAAAGACCAGGGTCAATAATGCCCTCATAATGCTAGTATCAAATGCAACATTATGACGTCTTGGACCCTCACAAGATCTACTAAGTGCAAAACTGGGAGCCTTTGAGATAATGTGTCTCCGCTCAATACTTGAGTGTCATGGAGCTATTCAATTTTTTGAGACATTTTATGAGCAGCGACCAAAAGACCAGTGTGATTCTACACTTGAAGATAACTTGTGCCCCTTAATTATCTCCCGCTTAATTAATCCAAAATAAGTTAAGATTTTACACCATAGGACTATTTAATGTTTGTGTGGATAACCTTTCTTGACGATTCGGACGTTTGGCATCTTTTAAATTACAACACAGTGGTGTATGTTGCTCTGCAATACATGCAATCATGCGTAATCTCAATTTCAATGTCCGAAGTCCTAATCAACTGAATTGTGGATATTTATTAAAATAGACCCTAAGGTCCGTATGCACAAAAAAAGTAAGGCCTGGTCTAACTTTAGACATTATTACATTCCTTAGTTTTCATTTTAGATCCTAAGAAGAAGAATGATGCTTGAATCAGGAAATGCACCTTTAAATTGTCACCCCACTTTGAAAGTTTCATCCCAACAGGTAAAATTTGAAGCGCAAATTGCGTTCTTAAAATAATAACTTGTTTCTTAGAATTCCAGAAGCAAATTTGATATGCGGAGTTATAAAATGACCCTACCCATATTATTTTAGTAGCCATTTTCGCACCATTTCTGAATTTGACATGCTTGATCCAGGTATGCGGGATGCATATTAGTGTATTAGGACTCGTAACATGATCCATTGTAACATTAATGAAGTTTCGGTGCGTGAAATTGAATTATAAAGTTATAAATGTAGTAAATCTAATGCATGCTCCCTCAGCACATCGTTCCTGCTATAGAGACCTAAAACATAGTTCAGATTCACTTTTCAAGCACATGACGATAGTGGTATTTTAAAGGTGGAGTAAAAGATGCAGCGTTTTATTAAATCTCAGGAGCATTATTCAAAATCTAACTGGGAGATGAAGCTTAAAAGAGAATTGATCAATTCCACCAATTGTCCTCCCAATGGATGTATAGTTTAATTGAACACATCAGCAAATTTACTCCTTCAATTGGGAGGGGGAATTACGAACCTTTTCTGCTCCAGACAGTTAAGGCCTCGGGCAAAATGTTTGATGAATGGTTTAATCCTTTACCCCGATAAAGACTGGACAATGTTTGTCAGAAAAACACTCTAAATGAAGCCATACATTTGTGTAAAATCGTGTTAATAATCCACTTAAACATTAATAGAAAACAAATTGTTATCAGGGTTTTTATCTGCTGTAATATCGTGTTAATAATTCACTTAAACATTAAATGAAAACAAATTTTTATCTAAAAACGAAAACAATAAATCGGACACATTTCCGCCAAATCCGACGGTTTCTTATCACTGTATCACTGGCCAATCAGACAATATGATACATATGTACTAAGTAAAAATCCTTTTAAATGTTGGCCGTCGGTATTTTGACGTTTATTTACTTTTCCTTTACATGTTTCTCTCGCTATTTTCATCTCTTTGTAATTTCTTTGGATCAACAACGCCTACGTATATTGCTTTCAGTGGTTTATACACACTGTTAAAATTCAGGGTAAACATTTATCCAAGTTAGGTAAAAGTGCCATTTACGCAACTGATATCATAAATGCACAATCCTCCTATAGGTTGGGTTAGGTCTTTTATCCATACATGGGTAAATTACTTCAATGTGAATTTAACCAATGTTGGGCGAAATTTACCCAATATTGCGTAGAATGTTCTACGAACAAATTTTCCCCAAGTGTTCTAAGAGGTGCGTGGACAAGAGGTGTTGCACTTAAATATTGAGACAATAAAGGAGATTCCCATGATTAATACAAGGGGTATCATTTCTACTCCATGTGCATGATTGTTCTTGGGGGTTGAATACATGTATTAACTGTGGAATATAAATGTGATTATTCGCTTTTTGACTCAATCAGTGTATTTTATTATTTAAAGTACACTGCCGTTTTTAATTAAAAACAAAATGGAAAATATGGCTCCTGCTACTCACCCGCCTTAACTGAAACATATTCCAATCTCTTCCAGAAAATATAGATCAATAATGTTGAGTTTGTTCGCACTATTTGCAAAATTATTAAACATATTCCACAGATAATAAAAAATATTCAAAGGCGTGTCCTAATTACAATGTAATTTATGTACGTGTCGATATGATTGTATATCCTCTCACGCCCTGTCTTAAATAGGCTAACTAATTGCCATTCAACGCCTTCGGAGTCCTGAATCAAATTACATAAATATTTCAATTCTATTTAAATATCAAATACCACAATCTTCTCAGGTGTGTGTGAGAAGCTTGTGAATCTTTGTGGGACATAAAATAAATAACAAAATGTCTATTTCCACAGTTTGTGTAGTATTGGTAGTATTGGTTTAGCCACGTAATTAGGCTACATAGAAAGGAATAATATAGAAATAGAAACTGATTTAACCAACTTTACTTTTGTACGATTATATCTCTTATATATATTGTTTCTTAAAACATTGCATAAATCACGTGAGAATTTGAGCATCCAAGGTGTCAACACTTTTATAATATACGATTTCAAATTTTAATTTTGATATTCTTTCCTAAAAATTATGAAATAATACTTTCAAATATCATGAAGGTTTTCTGATCAATATAAACCAAAATAATGAGATAAAATTAAAGAAATCTCACTTATATTCTTAGCCGCTTACTTGTTTGTTACCCAGGTTGGTCCGTGATGGACATATGCTAATCTTGTGGGGTTCTTTGGGGATTTAATGTATTAAAAATAATTCAAATTCAAAATTGTTCTGTTGAACAAAAAAATTCCAATTAAGACAAAACATCAGGTTTGAAAACAAAATAACCAAATTAAAAAAAAAAAAAAAGTGTTGCATTATATACCAGCAAAGGACCTTCAAAAGGTGGTTCAATACAGTTGCCATAATTAAGAAGTCTAAGCACTGTTTTGAAACTTTTGGCACGCAAAACATCATCGCTGTGGCTAGTGGAATATAATATCTCAAATGTGAGATATGCTTTTGGCAACACTGAAGTTAAATCTAATGTGTCCTTAGTTTTTCATGGCGTGCAAAGCTTTCAGACATATAGATATAGATCTTGATGGTGATTTATATATATTGACTTCATCTAAAATATTCCATTAGGCCTATACATATTGTATACTAAATGGTCACAATCTATGAGTCTGTATTTTTATCACAGATCTCCTTAAGGATGCACACAGAGTCGAGTTTGACGTGATAGTTTTAAACTCTACTAACTACTATAACTTTTAAAGGAATAAAGACAAGTATACAGGGTGTCCCAGAAACAATTACCGAGTGAATGAAATTGAACGTATGTCGAGCAATAGGCATCAAAATAAAATATCTAAAATGTAACGCATAGCCTATTTTATTGTGCATCACACACGAAAATTTTATTTGATTCGGTTGACTTGTTGCGAAGAAATCAACGATTACATAATGTGCACATCAACGCAGTTCATTCCAAGTTTGATCAATAGGCGCTTTTTTCATACTCGCTCACCGCTTCCTAAAGTTTTTGTATCTCATTAAATTTAGTCCACATTGTCTATTTTATAATCCGACGGTGTTATGTTATTCGTGTTTTCACGTGAAGATGAATAACAATTTGTCCGAGAAAACTTTGATTTCTGCAATTGGAAGCTTTCCAACTTTAATTCTTTAGGTTATGCAAATATGTTATATTTTAACTTTCCAAAGAACTTTGGAGCCAAGAATGACAATGATCAAGTGCTTACCAATTATTGTGTGATTTTGATACCATACAACTTTGCATTACAATTTCTTGGAAATATTCCAAAAACGTTAATGTATGTGAGAATTTTTTTAAGCTGGAATTCTTTATGCAATAATTCTTTATGCAACATTTATATCAACATTAACGAAAAAAGATATTTACCGAGTAACGAGCATCATCTTACATGGAAGCTTTCATTTTCAATATTGTGTTGGTTTTCAAATTTGAACAAAACGTATAAAATGTTTTGCAAGAAACAGATTGTTTAAAAAGAACGAAAAGGATTTCCGTTGACAGGCCATATCTCGAGAACCGGATGTCCGATTAAAATAAAATTTTCAGTTTTGTAATCAGGAGAGCATGGACGTATTTGATATTGATTTTCTAAAAATATCCACTACAGAGTTTATGTTTATGTAGAAATTATGTGAAAAATTAACATCGTACATGATTTTGAGTACATGTAAACTTCAACGGCCTGTATCTCAAAATGCCCATTGCCGTGAAGAGGTCCCTTTTGATGTAATGGCTCACATTTAAATTAGAAAAAAATCTATATCCAATAGTGCTACCTTATATGTTCGGGATTACCTATATTACGGGGAGTAATTTGAGACCAGTTTCGATGAAATCGGACAATTTTTAAATTTTGACGTCTACGTATGAATATTTTGACATTTGACCTATCCGACCTTATAACTAAGCACCGTAGAAAAACATGACAATTGACTTGTTTATTCCCTGTGATGAGAGAAACAATTTGAGATACATTATAACATGATGGGACTATTTTCAAGTTTTGGCCCCACTGTGACCTTCGACCCCTCGTGTGAGCCACGGGGGGGGGGGCGTAGAAAAAATGAAACCAATCAAATTTTTATCATTTCAGGTTCAAGGATGCAAAAAAACATTGGTTCCATAAATGTAGGAAAATAAATTACCAAACCCATAGCGCCCTGTACTAATGGCTTGGTATAGACCACTTAACATGTGACGTCATTGCCCGGCAGTATGCGCACGCATTATGGCCCTTTCCATTGTTCTTTACCCTGCAGTGTGCGTGCGCATCGTAGTTTGCTCAGGGCATGTGTATTTTAAATCTCCCACCACATTTCATATTGTGCAAGAAAGCCATTGAACAGTGAACCGGTTCGTTGGAGCATATCGAAAGACCAATCCCTCGCCTTTGTTGATAAACATTGATGTCAAGTGGTCTATAGAAATTCATAGGGCGGGCCCCCTTCAAAAAGCGGCCTGTAAATACGCCAGTAAGACAAGGGTTTAAAGTGCAACGCACACAATATGTTTTGTTTATTGCTGTGTGACTGTTTATTGGTTTTTCTCGTTAAGTTCGTTAATACGCATAACAGCAGTATTACATCATAGTTTCAATGTGTTTTCTATATGGCGAAGAATTTCAATCATTTTCATCTCGGACATATCAAGCATCCAACTCATAATACTCTTGCCTTGTCTGTCCATTTTACTAAAGCTTCGTTTGTTGCACGTATCGGTTTTCTTGGCCAAACCCAAATCTAATAATGCAAATATGTTTTTGAAGCAGCGACCTCTAACGTGAGCTGCGCAATGCGCAAACATTTTACAATATTTCGTCCAATAAAAGTAAGCTAAATCGCTACATGTAAATAACAACTGCCAAGCCTCTGAAACAGCTCATATGAAGCTAAACTGGTTGTACTACAGATTGTCGTGCAATACAGTCGTGAGCGTTGAGATAGCGTTGTTGAACGCGGAGTAATGTAATATAGGCTCTCAATAAATGTGTTGATCAAAGAGAGAGAATTACTTTGAATATTGCCTGCGCTTTCACCAAAAGCACCGTAGCGATATCATCATGTACATACGTCAACTTTGAACAAAGTAATATGCAAGCGAAATGAAATCAAAACATTAATTTCCAAAGGGGTTCTTATAACGGTGTCTTTGAAATATCATCTTTGTTCTATCTGTTTACAGGGGGAATGATTGCAGATTGGCTGGTGACGTTTGTGATTTGTTGCGATCCTGGCGTGATCACACTACAACCATCATTACTGAATGTGGTGATACTTGAATATAACTTGATAATTCGCGTAACTGAATGTGGCGATAGTTGTTAATACGCACAAGCGTACTTTCGTCATCTCACCGGATTCATCATTATGTCTTATTCATTGCTCTGTGAAATAGTTTGCTGAGCCTTTGTGGATATTATTATTATACTCGTACTCTTAAGATCAACCAAACATTTTAATTGCTGTCAGCAATGGAGACAACACCGTCGAATGAGTCGCTAGAGGATGGATATTCGCCACCATTTGCGTTCGATCCCAATGACCCTATGTTTATTAAATTCATATGCCAGCAACAAACGAGATACGCCCTTCATATGACATTTTACATAATCCTTGGACTAATTGGAACATTTGGAAACTTTCTTCTTCTTTGTGTGATTTTGGGAAACAGAAGTCTTTGGAAAGTTGTCAACTCTTTTCTCTTCAACCTGTCACTCGCCAATTTCTTGTTCCTAGTGTTTATTGTACCTATACAAATTGAGCAAGAAATCAACCCATGTTGGTTGGCTAGTGTCGTTAGCTGCAAACTGAGATATTTTTTTACCCGTCGTATTTCAAAGCGCGGGAATATTTTCTCTTGTGGCACTAAGTCGTGAACGATATGTCGCAATAATTGGCGGTCTTCATCCACGGAATAAACCTACACATTCCAAATTATCTCTTGTAATCGTAGCAGTAATTTGGGTCTTAGCTATTCTGTGTGGACTACCTTTGTACTGGAATGCAAGTAAACCACAAACGGCAACCTATATGTGTATTCCGTTTAAAACCTTTGGTGATACCGCGGCTCGAACTTACACGTTATGTTCGATCATTTTCCTGTACGCAATACCGCTGTTCATCATTGCTACACAATATATACCAATTGCAAAATTACTTTTACAAAGCACCAGTTCTCAATTAAGTGAGCGTAGAAGCGCTAGTTCTGCCAACTATATGGCTAGAAAAAGATTGGCTGTTATTATTCTGATCATCACAGGTACTTTTGCTTTTATGTGGCTACCGCACTTCGTATATGGCGTGTCCTATCAGTTTGCGGATTCGCCTGAAAATAACTTTCCAATGCATATGATATATTATATGCAGGTTATTAACGCATGTTTGGATCCATGGGTGGTGTTTATAATGAGCTCGTCATATCGAAACTATTTGATTAATTTCGTAACGTGTAGTCTAATAAGAGAGACTTTAAACAAACACGGCAGTGTTAACACGACAACAACAAATATTCAACACACCAGTGCGCAAACTATCTCGAGTCGTCGGATTTCCAGTAAAACTGTAACTGCTTTATAAGAATGACGGTTATATTTTGCGTCATTGATTTTGAAAACGGCAGTTATACTACGAATAATATCTCTGTCGACTTTCGATAAAGACAGATGGATACAGGTGCACCGTGGTCACCCAATTATTAAACCTACGCATTATATGAAGATATTAACGTTTGTGCTTTAGAATGAAGAGAATTGTCTATCATGTAAGAACATCTTTTGCATTAAAATCAGTCACCGATATAGAGATGTATAGATGTATACTGAACCTGTGTTGTAATGTATACAACATTATCGAAGCTTTGGTTAAGAGTATTTTTTATTATTTTTTATTGTCGTTTACAAAGTTGCAATATTTTATTAATAAGTAATGCATGCATCGGAATTAATTGGTGCATTATATTTATCACTTTAAATTTATAAGGGCAATTGGTAAAACATTAACTTTCACATTTTCATTACTAAAGATTACAGTAGCGTACGGTGAGTCATTCGAATCTGAGTTTGGGACACCAGTTATTTGTTGGGATTTAAAAAACTGTACTTTGATTTTCCCGTGCACCTATCACACTACGCCACTGAGCAGTAAAGCGACTACACAACTATACCAATAGCATTGTTTGTTACTTTTCGTAAAAATATTTATGCCTACAATTCATTGGCCAGTTGTAGGTATGTTCGAAAATTGGGAAAAAAATTAATCGGAATTTAAACGACGACTATTTTTTGATATAATTCGGCTTATAACAAACGTTGCTGGTGTTCTTGATCATTTTGAGATAGCCAAACAAAAATGGGAAATTTGTGAAACTTAGGACTCTTTTGAATCATGAAATGCATAATACTCAGTATATAGCAGCGCAGATAACACGAACCTGATTATGTATCTGCAGTATATAATTTACGTGATATCTGCACGACCGCGAGAAACAAGCCTTTATTTCCGCTTGGAGCAGATGGTTTACATAAATGCTATTGAGTAGCTAGAACGTCAGTGGACTTGTAAACTCTCGAAGTGACAAACCTGTTCCATCGTCTTTAAGTGACGAATTACCCCCGTAAACACAGAAAACGTTTAAATGGCGGGTTATACAGGCTGAGTCAAAAAGAAGTAAACTCATGTTTGAGGGGCTGCAACTCGAGATCTGCAAAGAATCTGCTAAAAATAAAAATACCACTGGAAAGAGCAAATTCTATACGTCTAAATAAAAAAAGGAATTGTTGAAATTGCTCACAGCAAACTAAAGTTATACTCATTTGAATACAACCACCCATTTTTGTAGCTGCACACGGCTGATTGATTTTCACCCATTTCTATCTCGACGAATCAGCAAAGTGCTAACAGGATTTATTGTTGAAAAGACAACTTTTGCTTTTAATTAATATTCAACAAAGTCCATTACGGTACTATAGTTTGTAGGGATACCAATTCAAGTCTTTACGAACGATCCCGCAGAAGCTCGATTGGGGGAATGTTGGGTAAAGGAATAAGCTGATCTTTGGTCTTGCTGTAACGCATGTCTAACTCTAGCAATGGTCACTTGTGATCTAGCAGTTCGTGGTCTGCCTGAAGCTTCCGGCTGTCTGTTCCTTAGTGTCCCATGCACATTGAGCTTGTTCACATTTTTATATACTGCTACCTTACATGAAACCCGGTTAGCTGTAGGAAATTGGAGACGAAAAAGACGCCGAACTTCAGTGGGACTCTTAGTTTCATGATACTTCGTCGACAGAAACGTGCGCTCCCGTGCGGTAAATTGTGGTGCCACGTTGTCATTTGGCCCGTTTTATTATAATGTAGTGCAATGAGGTAAAATTCATATTGAAAAGAGCCCTTTAACATGTAGGAATTATTGATCGAAACCACACCTGCCACAGAACTTTTGCATTTGAATATCGCGCCTTACCAATCAATATAACAGGTATGCCCCTACTTGGGAAGTGAAACCGTGTGCAGCTACAAAAATGGGTGGTTGTATTCAAATGAGTATAACTCGAGTTTGCAACAATTCCTTTTTTATTTAGACGTGTAGAATTTGCTCTTTCCAGTGGTATTTTCATTTTTAGAAGATTCCTTGCAGATCTTGAGTTACAGCCCCTCAAACATGAGTTTACTTCTTTTTGACTCAGCCTGTATACTGGACATAAAAAGTATCTGAACACTTAAAACAAAACCAATATCTTAAAGACTCAACCTACATTACCAAATAAAGTGATCAATAGATGTATTTTGTTCTGTGTATTTTGATACCTCATTTTCAAGTTAAACCGGATTAAAAGAAAAGAGAGCATTTCAAAAGGTGATTCCTACCTACTGTTCTAACGGGCTCATTCTAACGTGACAGATAAGCAACACTCGCCGTGATTATAATTTTTCGAGAGAAAATTCTATTTCAATTCTGCCACTTTTGAAATGCACTCTGTTTAATTCAAATCGGTATATCTCGGGAACATAAAATATGCAGAAAGAAATTGTCGATCTATTAAGTAATTAATTTGGAAAATCAGGCTTAGTGTGTTTAAGATATTGCTTTTGTTTTAAGTGTTCGGATACTTTTTGTGCGCAGTATACAAAGGGTATAAACCGTTTAAAAACATTCAAAAACATTTTTGAAAACTTGCTACATAACATTCTAAAATACATTTTTTCCTTTAAAAACCAAAATACGTTTAAAACGTTTAAACATTTTTGTGTTCGCTGCATTCGAAGTCTGTGGTTTATTTGTATAATATACTGCGCCAATAAAGTAGCCTTACAGTTGGAAAAATAATCACAATTGTAAGACTGAACAATATTGGGGTAAATTTGTTTTTTTAATAGATGCACTATCTAATCCTGCACATTATGACACCACATTGAATCCAATGTGACCTCAAGAAGTAAAGTTACAAGCATTTGAATAGACGAAGGTCCAGTTTTAAAAGTGACAAACTGGCCTATACAAGGCGCAAAAGATTCCAACAAGCGAAACAAAGAGACAACACAGTTTCTTCAATGAAGCGTTATTTAAAGCAGTT
The DNA here is from genome assembly GCF_039555335.1 of Amphiura filiformis. Taxonomy (NCBI): domain Eukaryota; kingdom Metazoa; phylum Echinodermata; class Ophiuroidea; order Amphilepidida; family Amphiuridae; genus Amphiura; species Amphiura filiformis. The sequence continues at coordinate 1,597,893 of NC_092635.1, read as the reverse complement.
TTTATTTCAGTTTTTACTTCTCTGCACTTTTCAAATCTTTCATTTTATTTGTCAGTTCTTGTGTTTCAATTTTATTTTGTTCCTTTTGTTTTAAATAAAAGCCAAACGAATAATTTAGCCATTCACCACTCTCAAACCAGATCTCTAGTCTGTGGAGTTTTGAATACGCTAGTTTGTCACTTTTAAAACTGGACCTTCGTCTAATCAAATGCTTGTAACTTTGCTTCTTGAAGTCACATTGGATTCAATGTGGTGCCATAATGTGCAGGATTAGCTAGTGCATCTAGTAAAAAAACAAATTTACCCCAATATTGTTCAGTTTGGAAATTGTGATTATTTTTCCAAGTGTAAGGATACTTTATTGGCGCAGTATACTTACTTGAATGGCAAGGTACGAATAGAATAACTGAATATTTAGTAATGTATGACAATCAAGTCGGCAATATTGTTACAGTTTTGACTGAAGCTTTTATTCATCAATTGAGTCCGATTTGAGCGATGACATATGTGATGCGATCAAGCAAAATCAGTCGGAACTCGCAAATATTGATTTTGAGATATAGCCAAATAACGGAAATATTTCCTTTTGTTTCCTTTTGTTTTAGAAACTCTTTAATTGCTCATATCTTTGGAACCGGTTGTTCAATTTCAATGGGGGTTTCTGCAAAATGCAGCTTTGTAATTGCTTTTACTATCCTATAAGAAACTGAAAATTCAATATTTCCGAGTTCCGACTGATTTTGCTTGATCGCATCACATATTGGAAACGGTTACCAAATAATATTCCAATTTTCGAAATTGGGTGACTTGTGTTTGGCAGGTGCGAAATACGTCTGACTGGGTGTTTTAATTACGAAACGCATAAGGGCTCTGGCTTCATCGAACGGCTTCCTAGTGCTGGTGTGTGGTTTAGGGTTTTATAATAATTATTTTTCTATATATTTATGCATTCCTTTCTCTGCTCTTATTCCTTTTTTGGGCTTACGAAAAAAAAGCATTTGACTTTAATGAATACGCCTAAACAAAATATGCTGCGAAATATTTATTTGATAAAAAGCGACATAGACATGGACCTATCCCTGGCAGCTTTGCCACATTGTTACAGGCAATCAATCAACAACTCCTTCAGCACTAAACAAGCCGGTTTGTTTTGTGACGAAGGAGCACAAACCGACTGCCGGAGACCGAGACTATAGTCAACTGTTCAATGCGTCTAAAATAAGGTGGGCGGTAAATAACTGTACATTGACGTATTTGTGACCTATGGGCTGTTGATCACTTAGACCTATTTAATGAAAAAGTACCACTTTATGAACATGAATAGCGTGTCGGCAAATCAATAAGCATCAAAGGAACAATGAGTTATTACGTAATCTATTTAGCTCCATGTTTATATAACCTCCTTGGTTTTGATAATATTTGTTCCCGCATAACAGCCAAACAGTTTGTTATGTAAGACAATTCTCTGTAACTAATCAGTTTATTGAAGTGATATGACAAGTAAACACCTAAATATTTGAAACTGTGCGATTTTCTTGCTTGTACTTATAAAACAATATTGCAAAGTACATACATATCAAAATAGCTCAATTCCTCGTTGGATGTGATTGTTTATTACAGACAAGCAGACAGAATGACAGACAGACAGACATAACGTCAGACGGATGGAGAGACACATAATACACCACCACAGGTGTAAAATTCAGATATACCATAATTCCAATCTCCAAAAACACACAAACTCACCCCGGCCAATAATACACCACTACACGCAAACACAAATACCACCAACACGGACACGATTATTCCCCTCCACTAACTCCCACCCACGGCACCCCCACACAACACACCCATTTACATGGTAAATGCATCGGCGAAAATGTATGATCTAGTCAAATTTTTACCTACACTCCAACCTCAAAGAGTCGCTCAGACATTGCACTTGCAATAGTATCCATACTGAGAATACCCTTAGGAAAACCCTTTCTGAAATAATATAGATTATTATGAACAAATTAAGTTAGAATATCAGTTTACTGAGAAAATATATGAAATAAATATAGAAACAATCATAAAGAAACCACATTCACATCACATGGCAATAACAGATAACGAATTAATTTTTTTAAATAAGGTTCACTTACCCAATGACCCTCCCCCTATTTATTAAACAAAAGTCACCCCCACCCCGCCTTTTTTAAAGTAACATTATTTAGATCCGACGCCACTAAAGTTGAGTGCCCTATGGTGCCCGTTCCACAAAGACTTGCGATCGATCTTATAAATGATTGAATATAATTCACAGTTGTTTGATGGCATGTAAAACTACGTCATTTTTAAGAAAAGGTTAACACTGATCAGTCTATAATATCGAATTGATTAATTCGAATTAAACAATTCATCGAGTGGCCATGGGCAGCGCCATTAGACATGTTACAAGACTACCAAGTGACAGGTGATGGACCGTACACACACAAAAGAATAGTCACTTTTTTGATAATTTTCATCAAGGTTACTTAAAACTTACCTAGCTAATTTATTATACATCAGAGGTCTCTGCCTTTTCAATATGTTATGAAAAACTTAATTAAAAAAATATCTACCAACGGAAATAAAAATCCATCGACGGATAGTCTTGTTATGCTCTCACAAACTTAGAAAAAAATCTGAAAAATCCAAAATTTTGGTCTAAAAAATGCCCAAGGTTACTGCTGTCCCATTCAAAAGTACAGGAAGACCACCTACAGCGTTGAGGTCAACTTTCTAGACTTCCTGTCTACTGGCAGTAATGGCTACTACCCAGTACTACATCAATGAATTGTTTAATTCGAATTAATCAATTCGATATTATAGACTGCTGATGGCTCTATTTATCTTAAATAGTTTTTTATTTTTACAAGGGGTAAACATGTAAACACTGGTATAATGACATTAAATAAATAAATAAACATCAGAATAAGGGTAACAAATAGCAAGACAATTTATTAAAAAACTTTTTAGCACGAAATGTAAGGAATAACTTATAATTATTTGATAATATTTGGCTAAATTAAATTTCAAATATATGTCAATAGCGCCCGCAATTTGCACACAAAAATGCAGTTTATACAGTGCCGCCGAAAACCAGTACGGCCCCGGGGTAAAAATTATCGCACGGACCCCATTTTTACAGGCCCCCTGAGGTATCTTTTCTTTGCTTTTATGGAATCCTTGAATCCTTGTCAGAGGCACTGAGTTTATAGAATAAAAATTACCACGAATAAAGTGGTTAAAAATATATGTCTATGATTCTCATTGTGTGATACATGTTAGAATTGTCCAGGTTTAGAATTGAACATTATATAATGTTCAAAACTGTGAATTACGTGTGGTAAAAACTTAGAGACACGGGCCCAGGGTTTCAAGTCGACTGAAAGTAAATTATGTTTCCCTTTGTGAATCTTCTTGTTTTATTCCTTGACTTGATTGAGCGACTACTGTATTTGACTATTGATCAACTACTCTTATTTGTTCATTTAAAACACAAACTGTTGAAAGTTATAGCAAAATTATTGACTCATATGCATATCATATTCAAATTCAAAGCTCTGTTGAGGTAATTCCAAGCATTGATCACTCACATTATTTTATTACACTGTTGATAACAAGGATTTTAAAACAGAATTCAACTTGTAATCACTTGGTCAGATAGGGACAGAGCCTTCATAAGAATTAGGAAAAGATGTCAAATGACTTTCATTGAAAATCATTAATTCGCAATTCAGTAGTTAACATACATGGCACGTATACATATCTAAAAGGCCAATTTTGATCTGACAGTTCACGAACCGATTGGTGTTACGTTAACAGACATAAAAAGCATTGCAGCTTTTAAAGCTTTGGACCATGATGGCGTATGTATCCATTTCGAATATTCATTTAAAAAAAGCGCCGTAGTATTTGACTTAAACTGGTTAAAAACTTAGTCATATTGAAATTCGGCTCCGTATGTCTTGTTTAAGTGGCCTACTTTATAATATAAGCAAACGACTTGTAACTAGCCTTGTGTAGAGCACTATATCTATATCCCGTTTGTTTTTATTTTCCATTTATTTTCCATTTCCGTTATTTAACTTGAATTTGATTTATTGGATGACTAAACGCCGTTATATCCTATAGCTTTTACCTTAATGGAAGGTCTTCTTTAGCAACAACCTGTTTGAGGTTAAAGGAGGTGTTGAGGACCAGAGATATTTATTTTTGCTCTTTACAAAATATTCCAAGTGATATTGATCAAACTTGATGTTAGCTTATAGTTGTAATTTACCTTCTTATTTCCAGTGAAAGTAAGAATGTCCTTACGATTTTAAGCATAACAACCTTTTGGACTATACTAAACATAGCCGGTATCTTAATACAGCGATGGCGCACTTACATTCTAACATCATGTTAGTGCTTAGGTGCAACATCAGTTTTGGTCCTATAGCGCTATCGGTGACCGAAGAGGTACCGATGTCACTTTTTATCGTACCCTGAACATTTGTTCAGTGCATTATTTTTTTAAATTTAGATAAAAAACAATAACACTGTGTACGTCGTAACTGTTAATTATTATGCTTGTTACAATTTATTACATCTCTAGGGAGTGCCAAATTGGATGTGGTGCCTTAATTTGGTATCACTGGATAGATGAGATCCATGGTTATCCTCTGGTATGAACAACGATGAGTGGGGGATTCCAGAATGGGCTTGTACACCCCTTGGTAAAGCGAGTAACCAAAATATACCCGTGTATTAAAGACCAAGGTTTTTGTTTATTTTGAACTAGAGGAAGCTATATATTAGATATAGAATAAAGTTAAACATAATCAGTACTTCACTGAGAAAATTGCAAGCATTTCTTTCTACTATCATACCGCGTGTTGTAAAACGAGAAATCAGAAAATTATCCTGATATAAATTTTATGCTTAATCTTGTATGACCATTATGACCCAGTAAAGTTCAGTAAATCGACGTACATATAATAGTAAACAGGAAGTACTGTGACCGTACCATTTGACCTCCACACGTTACTTGACAACATTTTGCGCGTTTGTATATCAATATCGTCTATTATCAGTTTAATTATTAAAAAACATCTAACGTCATGTTCGACGTCTCCAAAAAGACTTGCACCTCTAAAATCATTTGCCAAAAGTGACTATAGACGGGTCCCTTCCGCACCAAACTGGTGTTGTGACTGCCTAATGGGGTTATTAAAGGCGCTTAAAAATCTTTAATGGAGTTGGGCTCTTCTTCCACTCAGGTATTCTATTTAAAATTGTAGAAATATGCTATATGTAGTCAAATGTATTTTTATAAACGAGCTGGGATAAATCGTGACGTAATTCCAATCATCCTTCTCATAATTCATTATGCTTCCCTGTTTACAGGTATTCACATTTAAAGATGCAACAACACATATGGATTTATTCATAAATTGTTATAACAAGCTCAACATTTTATGGGCAAAAATATCCATGATAATTGACGTGTCCAACTTGCCAAGGTCCACATTACGAACTGGGTTTGGAAGATACCTTCCCAAATTAACAGTATTGCGAACCACCAGCATCCATGGTTCGATGTAGGGGTCTTTCCTATTCAGAGGAAATATTGCAATTATACACCTTATTGCCTTTTAACAATAACCAATGATACTAGCACATATGTGACCCCTCAGCACAACTGAGCCCGGATGTCGCCAGTGCCACTATTGAGATATGCTCCATTGAACTTAACAATAAACAATAGGAAACAAAGGATTTATTGACTGTTTTATTGATTTTTCACGACTTAAATGTCAAGTACTATAGACATGATATACATCATTTTAAAGTTAATTTCAAGCAGAATATTTTGGTTGAATATCTCAAAAATGATGATTGGCGACTTCCGGGCTTAGTTGTGCTGAGGGGTCACATAATACACTTCAGGGCCATGGATTCCTGAAAAGTGTAAACCCAAAGAGCATGATATGCTTGGATTAGGGTTGTTCAATGGCTACACAGAACAATAGGCACAGTGTCGACAAAATCAATCTCGAGACCTGTAGTGCACTATCCATTGGATAAAAAATGGATGGGTAGAAAACAGTTGGTTAAAAAACGCCCAACAATGGTTAAGATTCTTGAAGTTGGGCAAAATACAGTTTAATACATGGATGGTCAAACCTGTCAATATGGTATTTACATAGGTTGGGTGAATTCAGAGTTTAAATTACCAATGTTGGTTAACAGTTTACCAACCTTGGTAAAGAATTAAAGTGTTATAAAATAATATACTTTACAATATAATTTCCTACCTTCAAACGTCTCCAATTGTAGTTCATTGTGTACTCATTTAACCCGAGTCTGCATGAACTAACCAACATATTGGGTAAAATGTAAACAATGAAATGAACTTCACGTTCATAGTGTTTAACCAATAATTGGTTGTATTTTGCCCAACATATTTTGGTTTAACCAACTAATGGTTAAAAATTTGCCCAACATCATTACCCAACGAGTTGGGTAAAATAATATTAACCAACAGTTGGTTAAGATATTTAACCAACCACGAGTTAAACTGTTAACCAACCTTAGTTGGTTCAATTTTAACCAACTGTTGGGCTGTCATGTAGTGAATACATACATTGGTTAAACATTTCTGAGAGTGTAGCTTTCAATGTAGATGCAGCTCAGTTGGACATTGTGAAGTGGGTCAAAATCCCGGGGTCAAAATTTGTGTGGAACAAAATCGTTCCAAGCGGCGAATGTCAGGTTTTTCGAAAGTATTGGGGTTTTTAGGGTTGTAGTTGGAAACTTAGATTTGCTATGGATAGACTTGGTGTTAAAGAAGCTGCTGCCCAAAAATCCTGAGTAAAATATTTAATTTGTGGCTAAAATGCAATGTTTTCGTCATATTTTTGTAACATATAACATTTTCAGAAAAAATAACACTGGCTAATGATAAATGATACCTCAACATATTATTTAATTTTAAATTTTTCTCAAATTAGTGATAAACGCTCTTTAAAATGGTAAAATAACCCCCTCCACACTTAAAATAATTGAAAAAGTTTTGCTCATTTGACTGCATCTCTAAAGCGTGAGTAGCAATGATAAATAGCAAAGCCGTTGTTCAGACTGAAACGCCTTGAAAATGTCATAGGAGCAATCTCGTTTTAAAATACATCAGAGTATTTACATGTACAATAGCTCATCTGTGAGTACATTCACATAATTATCAACACATTGACGAGGTTTCATATTGGCCTTGTCTATGGTGTAGAAAATACCGTTCAAAAGTTGGCATTTTAACTTCGCTACTTCGCAGGTTCAGTGGAAGACATTACGGGCAATAATGAATCTACCAAAAACGTTTCAAAACGTAAAAGCGGCCAAAGTTTAAAAATCTTTCCTGTGTGGCTTTTCACCCTTTTTAAACTTGGTCCCATTTATGAAAGTTTCTAAAGACCCATATGAAGTCATCTTTAGGCTACTTGTTTGTTTTCTTAGTTGTCAGTGTTCATTGTAGAGTAAATGAATTAATGTTCGTGCGTGATTGAAGTTTTTCCGTAAAGACGTTATAATGTATTTTGAATTAAGCAAAAGTAGCAAATACTCACTTTGTTAAATTCTTCATCGTCCTGTGGTATTCTGCGCCTCAAATGTAGGGCCTATGTGCAAGTTGACAGACAGTCAATTTGCTAAGTCATATATAATACTCTACTACTCTCTATGAACACGCAATATAATAAAAAACATAAACCTTCAAATGATTTTGATAATACATAGCCTATGCTTTTGAACAGTCTTAAACATAATTGTAGAAATTAGGACTCGTTCTTCATGTTATTACTACTTTACTGAATGGGACCAAGTTTAAAAAGGGTGAAAAGCCACACAGGAAAGATTTTTTAAACTTTGGCCGCTTTTACGTTTTGAAACGTTTTTGGTAGATATTAATTCTTTTTTTGAGGTAAAAAAATATTGCGCGCTAAGTGGTTCTTTGTAGCCATGCGAGGTGAACTAGATGGATATCCATATTTCGCGGTTAATGGTGCTTTGTAGCCCTGCGGGGCAAACTAGTTGGATATCCATATTTCGGGGTGAGTGGTTTTTTGAAGCTCCGAGGGGCAAACTAGTTGGATATCCATATTTCGCGGTTAGCGGTTCTTTGTAGCCCTGCGGGGCAATATAGTTGGATATCCATATTTCGCGGTTAGCGGTTCTTTGTAGCCCTGCGAACCTAGTTGGATATCCATATTTCGCGGTTTGTGGTTCTAGTGGTTTTAACGACCCGTAACCACCCCAGTCAGCTGCATACCGCATCCAGCTATTTTAATTATCAAACTACTAGTTTTTTTAATGCTATGGGGTAACAAAATTATTAAAAAAATTAATAGCTGAACCCAATAGTTCAGCCAAGGACTGGAAACGACATATTGATGACTTTATATAGAGTGTATTCAATAAACCCAAGGCGGAACGAGAGTTGCTAAGTAACCGCTATCCGAACCATAAACACACATCATAGATGAACTCCTGGATGGGGCAGCTTTAATTAGCATGAGGCCGCATTGATATGTAAATAGCGTATTGTTATTTAAATTTGTGCCCAGACGTATTGAGGGCGACAGTCATGTAATCCAGACGGAGAATGGCTGCATATGCCGGGCATGTCAATTTGCTGAGTGGAGGCTGATAATCACCTTTCTGTATAGGTAATAAGCTAGTATATTTCGTGTACCAGTTGGTTATAACAAAAAATTAGTATCATATTAAACATATTAAATGTATAAACTTTGAAAGTTACATGAATTTGAAGAGCAGAGCTTCGAAATCTAGCTAAGTCAGGTGATGTGAAATTCTGCTGCGTGACCCCTCTGCGTGGTAGAATTATATTCATAAAACATTGAATTTAACAGATATCATGGGCAGCCAACCACGATTTATCAGCATTTAAAATATATGTTAATTAACAAAGATAAATAATAAAGAGTACAAATGGCAATTAACTAGTAAACAAGCCGGAAATCTTAAAATGTTGCCACGTGATTTCCCGAACACATGATATGTCACCATGTGACCACTATTCAGATTTACCGTAAATATTTGGAGTATGCTTGCACATCATGCACATGTACACTGCATTTCTTTACCTCCGTATAAAATCAATAATTCATGCTGGGAGCCAAGTAACATTGTCTGCTCAGCGCAGATTGGTATTTTATTTTACTTGAGAGCATAATAGAAATACATAAAACGAATCATGGCGCCATGATGGAAGGTCAGGTCGGGTATCAAAGGTTATTATAACTTAAATACTACTTGTATTTCCCACCTTGCCTCTGTCACATATTTCCTTCATATTATTGACAGCAAGTCCTAATTTTGACTTTGCTACTGCAAAATGTCATTTCATATCAAATTAGTAGACTTTCTTTGAAAAACATATCACTGGTGCCTGATGGGAATACCCGTCCGCCATTTCATTAAACTGGATCGTTTTCGCCTGGTTTGTGCCCAGATGTATTGGGGGCGTGCTATACTCTCATTGAACAGGCAAAGTTCGCAAAACTAACAACGTTGTTATTTGCCAAACTCAATTAACATGATCCAAGGGTCGAACATGAATTATTCATAACGAGCTATAACGGATCGATAACTGGCCTCACTTTCTAGCTAGTAAACCAGCTGAATTTTTCATAGATTTTGCGTTGCTAATAGAACAACCGTGAATTTAGTGTCACCCCCTTGCACACATGCATGATCAGACAACGAGTATTCAATTTCCTCATAGCATCCCACGTTGTACACACGTCAGTCGAATTTGGCGGTGTTGGTTTGTTAGCCCTCCAAGTTATAACATCGTTCACTTTGTGTTGAATATTGTATGTGGGCCTCGCTGTAATAACATAAAGATCAGTATGATCAGTGTGGTATCACAGAGCAGACCCTTGAGAGGGTCCCCGGGAGAGGGTCTGCTCATTTGGCTCATTTGCATGGCAGTCGGACTCGCCATTGTATTTGATCATTTGTGTATGGAGAGCAATGGCGACCCGTCATTGTATTTGTTCATGTGTGTATGGAGAGCCACTCTTGGAGCCCATGGGACTTAGGCTAGGTCCTCAGGTAGAGTCAAACGCTGTGTGTACTAGAAACGCCCATTCTTGATTATGCGTTCATTTAATGTTAGCATTAAATTTGTATTGCTCGGCGGCCCCGCGTAATGGAAAAACCTGAATTTGTTACATAAAAAGAAATGAAAATTAAAAAAAGCAAGGTTCCACCTGAGTACATATTAAATTGGTGTAGAAATTGTTTTCAAATATATACATGAATTTAGACAAACATACGGGATATAATGAACCTTTGACATGACGCCATGATGACATGATTTTATTAGTCGTTTTGTATATCATAATACCAGTATTTGTAATTTTATATTATATAGAACTAATATTTTGCATCATAAATGCGCAGTTCATATGCACAGACGATTACTAATCTTCAAGACTTCAAAATAACATGTTACTAAGCAGGTAATAGGTGCTGGCCTTGTCCTATTGTACTTGTTCATTTGTGTATGGAGAGCTCACTGACCTGTTAATAGAGGTCAATGGGATAGCTTCTTTATGGGGCACTTCTCCATCGGTTTCAGGGCGCAGTTCATTGAACTCAGCGGGATTCTATTGCAAGTGCTTTTATATTATTACAAAACGAATCGTGGTTATTGCCTTGACAAATCTAATACATAATTCATACCAGGGATTAATAAATCCAGGGGTGCGGACATTTCATTGGTCGCAAACCACCGGGATTCGATACAAGTTTGCGTTGTAAATGAATGCGTGAATAAGAGTGTCATCCCAATGGCGCGATATTTGATTTCTGAAAATACTCAAGTTGCCGTTCAAAATGCCTAAAAATCATCAAGATATTGCAATACTGTCTAAAGTGATGTAAAATTGTGGCAAATTTGTATGATTTATCGCACATAATTTCTGCGTAGCGTGGAGAATCATTTACATAGGATTTTGGAGAAAAATGTGATGATTTTAGGGAAATATAGAATGGCGGAAGAAACAAATCAAACATTTTCCTGGAATGTATAGACCATACTCTTTCTGTTCCTATTGATTTGGATACTGAAATAATTCTTAAAATGAAGCTGTTGGGTGATTTATGTTGGCGTTTCTAGAGTGTGTCATTATTGGCAAACATCTAGGGATATTGTTGAGAGGGCACTCGATTCACGAGATTTCTTTTGCAAGAACGCCAAAATAGCACGAATTTTGTTGGTTTGCGACTGAAGAGTGTCCGCACTATAGATTTCTGCCATGCAAATTAGCTAGTGTCAGTGGGCAAGAAAGTGGCATCTTTTGAATCGTTAAGACAAGCCACATAATCTTATGTAAAACTCTGCTGGGTGTTTCGATCATGTATTATGCGTGTTTGGTCAAGTGAGGGTAATTTGTAAAGCACCAACTTGTGAACAAGTCATAGAGGGTTTGATCATGCTGATGATGTTGCCATTATTTTGGACGACTTCTGAGTGTTTAAAGCCCAAAATGAATGAATAAAATCGTGTATGAGATATTTAGGGGATATTTGGGTGCATTGGGCACTTATGGGTTGGGTATAATAGATTTCTATGTATACAATTAAGTCTGATATATTTTCGATGGAATATATATTTTCACTTGAAAAGTTAGTAGTTTTCCGAATTGCAATTTCTGAATATTATATAAAAGGTGAGAAATAAGACTATAAATGTAAGAGTATGGGATAATTTTGATTGTTAATAAATGCGAAACGCCGGCGGTAGACATCAGCAATATCAGGGATTGCCGCGATTCTTGCAGTAGCTTTTATGAATAGAATACAATAGTGGATACAATAGCGGATACAATAGCGGAACAATAGAGCTCTCTTACGGGCAAATAAACCTCGTCGCGTTTTGCTAAATTTCACTTCTTCTTTTTCGTGAACTAACCGTTATTTTTTTTAACTTGTGGCAAAACTTCGACCGAAGTTTTTAATAGAGATGCAGTCACCATGGTGACTGAGCGGTCAACCGTCTAGCTGCATTGTTGAATACTAGTCCGAAGTCAACTATCCATTGTGTAGGGCATTTATTCGGTGTCTGCCTGTGGAAGTCGTAAATGAAGAAAACGGCAAAAGATTAATTTATTTTTACTGGAATGTGTCCCAAAATGACCCCATAGAACTGCACAGGGGTCAAACGTGAAATTCAAAGGGTGCAGATACCACTTTCAAACATATCAAATTACTCGCGTTGACGCAAGGATGTCAACAGTGCCTTTCTTTTTTCAGCGAGTTTAATGTCAAAGGCAAATCCCCAGTTTGTACGGGGATGAAAATGTTTCGATTTTCTTGAAAATGGTGTCGAGTTGTTTGTCTGTCTATAAGGATACAGAAAAGTAAAGATTGCACTACCTACGATGTCAAGTTTACGAGTTATAAGGTCATAAAGGTCAACTGTGCATTAGGCCACTATAGGGTCCATTACATTTTGGCCAAAAAATAAAAGATCAAAGCATCGGATGTAGTCTTTTTCTGCGTCATTTCATTAGGAAACGAATTTGGAGAAAACCCTCTGTTAATAAATACTATGCTGGGCCACCAGCCTGGGTGGCTCACGCTCCAGTAATTTCAGATGATTGAGCTCAGTAATACATCAAAGAATGTCTTCCAATTCATGAAAACAAATAGATAATCAGCTTATCGGATTAAAAGCTTAGAGGGAAGGTCTTGCTGCCCAGCGAGTGTTTGTAATTATCAGAAGGTTTTCTCCAAATTCATTCTCTGTAGTACAGTAGACGAGCAGTTTGACACCATTTTCACTCCTGTACAAATGGTCGCATTGAAAAATTAGTATTTTTGGACTTCTTGAGGCAAACCGGTTGATTTGATATATTTGAAAGGGGTATTTGAGCAATTTTGACCCCCGTATAATCCTATGGGGTCATTTTGAACCCCCACCCCTCCCAAGTTGCCAAACGCACAACACATATGAGTTTGCATCATACATAATGATCAGTACGTCCATGTCATCATCATAAAAAAAAATTCTATGTATACCTGACGCCGGCAACTAGACTACTAGTATCACATCTTTCCTGCTCAAGCAAAATAATACTTGCAAATAGATCATAGTTAACTAATCTAATCCTGTAATATAGACCAGGTGATCATTGTTTACATGGTTTGTTATGGTTGGGATTAGTGTCCGATCTCTGTAAATGAAGCATATTCAGGAAGAACCGATCAGGGCGCTAGCTTTATTGTCCTATGAGATGTAGTGCGAACTGCTCAGCTGATTGTTCATTTAGTATCATAATCTATTAGGGAAAGATAAACACTATTCAAAATATCAATAGACAAGAAGAAAGGGATTTAGAAATTTGTAATTGAGTAGTTAGATGAATAGGCATGATTTAACAGAAGGTTCTTTCCAAAACCCACTCGTAATGAGACCAGTGTAAAATAACATTCCCTCAAGAGTTTTCGTTTCTATTTTGTTCAGAAACTTAAAATCAGGGGATTAAAAAGAGGGGCAGAACTTGTCTGCAATCATAACATCTAAAGCTGAATTTGTTCTACATCGCCGCTGAGCTTGGTTTTTACCCAATGAGGTAAAGCGCAAAAAGGCAAAAAGCGTAGCAGGCTGACGATAAATATTGTTGGTCATTTGCAATATTTTGTACAAATAAATACACGATACAGCCTTTAACATTTCACGAGATTCCGATTACATGTTTACCTCGGGAGTAGAAGAATGCCATATGTATTTTATTCTCCAATTTGTTAAAATCAAATTTGTAGGTTCCAATAAGTGAGATAATTGCAGAAGTACAATAGAAAACATTGAGCAGATCAGATTACGTATATGAAGACATCAACACAAAAACTGAGCAAACTTAGGTATCAATTCTTAAATTAATATGTCAATGCAATGATGTGACATTTAATATCGAGTCAATATTGTTGTAAGTATATCAAAGGTAAGGATTTTAATATACTGATAATTAAACCTTAAGGCAATGCCACATGGATTAATGACATTGTTTTCATAGGTATTCTCTACAGTCACAAAAACTTAATAACTTACATGTCATAATAATATCTCCAAACCAGGGAATTCGTAATTATAAGTATTTGACTTAACTTTCAGAACATTTTGCAATTCTTGTAAGGAACTAAAATATTTGACTTTTTGCATCTTGGAGTAGGTCTATGTATTTTAAGCTCTGATCTGATGGCGTGACAACCAACATGTCGAAAGATGAATGAATTCCGAATTCGGGTGTCGAACGAGAAACATAGGATTTCGAGGAGTTTGTTCGATAAACTTTTGTCATTGATTTTTAAACTGAATGTACATTTCACAATGTATTTGTGTACTTTCTATATACGGATAATACTATTGAATTAAAAATATGCAATGCATAAAGGATACCATTGCACTTATACCAAGCATGTATAGGGAAATAATACAAAACAACATTTATTTTCATTTTAGACTTTTTTATAGTCTATATTTTCTTCATTTCAGCTTAACTTAGCAGTTGTCATGGTTGTGTGCAAATTCCTATTACTATTAGATACGTTGTAATAAAACATGATTTTAAACATTTGTATATTACTTTTCTCTGAGGGCTTGCAGCAAAATTGATTTTTTTTCCTTGGTATGGGTTTGGGGATAGTGGTCCGGGAATGATGATGATATGATGATGAGGACGACGACTGGGATGATGATGATGATAATGATGACGATGACGACGACGACGATGATGATGATGATGATGATGATGATGATGATGATGAACAAATCAAATCAAATCAAAGATGATAATGATGACGATGACGATGATGATGATGATGATGATGATGATGATTAATACACAAACGAAAAAGAGGAACAAACATGCCTAGCATGTAATTCTATTTTTAACATGGAAAAATTTGACCTCTTATCTACTCGCAAACTGAGATTATGCATATCTTATCTCTTCAATAAACATTGTAAAAGTCGATTTTGCCTTGGCACGGGCCCTTGCTGTAAATATGTCACATGTTGTTCGGATTATAAAGACACAGTTTGTTGACCCTATAATGTTTGTGCACTCATAAATTGACCTCTGAGTGTATTGGGTATAAATGCATGTCCTTCTATAACAACAGGTTAACTTTCTTGTTGAATGGAGGCCTCGAGGTCACTGAACTGTGTATTTGGAGATGATGTATTTTTTGTGGTCATAGCACATGTGTTAAGCAAAAACATATACTGTGACTGATACCATAGAAACGTGCTCTTTGTTTAAACATTGCAAGTAACATGAGTGGCAAACTTAATGTTTCATATTGCTTGCAACCCCCCCAAGCAATGTTGGAGCCAATACTAGACCAATTGTCCGTTCCTGTCTCAGTATCAAAACAACATTGACTGGTGGGTGCGGGAGGGGGTGAGAATTTCATACTAAATTAAATCCTCATCACTGCCATCATCGTCACCATCACGACTCTAATAATCATCTGACATCAGTTGTATTATCCATCATCATCATCATCATCATCATCATCATCATCATCATCATCATCATCATCATAATCATCGTCATCATTATCATCATCATCGTCGTCGTCGTCGTCGTCGTCGTCATCATCATCATATCATCATCATTACCTGACTACTAGCCACAAACCCATACCAAGGAAAATAAAATATCAATTTTGCTGCAAGCCCTCAGAGAAAAGTAATATACAAATGTTTAAAATCATGTTTTATTACAACGTATCTAATAGTAGTAGGAATTTGCACACAACCATGACAACTGCTAAATTAAGCTGAAATGAAGAAAATATAGACTATAAAAAAGTCTAAAATGAAAATAAATGTTGTTACAATAAGAATGTATCAAAACACGCGGTTATAACAATGTGTAAATAATATGTTTGTGCCTGACAAAAACTTTGTCACATTGTCTGCAAATCTGTTGGACTGGTTCTATTTTAGAAAAAAGCGTGTTCCAACCGGCAAGTTTGCGTAAAAGTTGGCAACCAGCTTATGTTTGTTAATTTAGATATGCTGAACACGAATCTGTTGTCTGCCAAGCAGTATTTGCAGTATTTTGAGACCGTGAACCTCAAAAAGACACCCAAATGACCCCATAGGATCACAAAGGGGCAAAAATTAATTTTATTCATATAGCACTTTCAAAAGTGTTAAATTATTCGTCTGGCCCCACAGATGCTATGCTTTACCTCACTTGTTGGACTCAAAATTAAAAGGGGACATATCTGACAGTATTAAAGCTAACATTTTATGAAAAATAAATACTAATCTATTTTTACAGAAATGTTATAATATGGCTTTAACATGTTACACAGCAAAGAATTAAAAGATATATATGATTCCATAGGATTCAATGACATTTATATTTAATTGTCATCTATCTTCTGAACTTCATATCGCAGACATGAGAAAATATTCTTTTCCTGAATCCCTTGAACTTGAAGAACAGTTTGCCTCCATTTTTACGAAAATCTGAGCAACTTTTCACCACTGTACAAAGTGCAAATTGACCTTGGACTTGTTGAGCATTATAACTTGGTAAAGCTATATGCCCGACGCGCAATGTCACATTTTTGTGACGAATTGATATGTTTTTTATTGAATTTGAAGCATGTTTAATTTTTGCCCTTGTATGACCATGTGGGGGGATTTGGGGGTATTTGTTCAGGGTCACGAGGCTCGAATACAGCTTGGCAGACAAACTCTTTGATTCAGCGTACCCGAATTAAACTAAATAATTTAATTGCCAGCTTTTACCCCGGGGGGTCACTCCCATTGTGGCCTGTACACCATCCGCGATAATGAAAACGCGTAAAAAGGGTCGTTTTTCGTGGGTAGGCGTATCGCGTTTAGGGTGTCAAAAACATGAAAAATTGGAAAAAGGGTAGCAAAATTGCAATTTCTAAATACGCGGAAATGAAATTTAGGGTATGAAATTTGATGTTAGGAATGAAATCCCTGTTTAGGGTGTCGTTTTAGCCAAGGGTTAAATCCTTGTTTAGGGTGCTTTTCAAAAGTTGATTATCGCGGATGGTGTACAGGCCACAATGGGAGTGACCCCCCAGGGGCTTTTACGCTTGATGCTGAAGTCCATATTTCCAAAATAGAACCAGTCTATGTGATAATTTCATTCAGACATGAGTATTAACAATGTCGTTAAATTGTATCGCGCACGGATTGATAAATAAATTATTCCTAGATGTACTATGCGATAATCGTTTTGTTTGTTTTAATAAAGAGGTGTGTTCCGATTTTGTTCTCTATCTTAGATTACGGCCTACCATTAAAACGTTTCCCTATTTTGAGTTGCATTGCTGCAGCGGTTTTGATATGAGAAGCAGAAACGTGTAAAACAATGCCCATAGGATAGATCGGTGTGGTTACCACAAATCACTACGTTTTTGTTCACACCATTTAAACGAAACATATATCGGACGTTAAATTTCACTGGGTTAGAAAAAAATGAGCTTTCTCCTGATACCAAAATCTCAATTTTGATGAATAAAAATGGGGCATGAGAATATCGATCGGGTCACGAATACTGTGTCTACAACCCCATCATCAAGTCACGTAATACCGCGTCATCCCGTGACTATATACAGCATGCCCCAATAAAATGTCCGTCACAGGGTAGAGGTATAATTAACCAATCAAAACTTTCGAGAATTCAAAAGCCCGTCTACTTTGTAAGTTCTGTAAAATTTGCATCAGATTCGATTCACTGGCTTTGAAAATAATGTCTATCATGTAAATCATAATAACCTATTCCAAGTTTCTTTATAACACCGACGCGTCGTTCCCACAGAAAAACATGCATATCTTCAATACGACATTTTCAATTGACGGTTTACTTTGTTAAATGTCAAAATATAATTGGTACAATTACAATTACAATGCTAGACTTGAGTCCAGTCCTCGTTTACGGGGTTTAGGGTCAGGGTTTAGAGTTGGGGTAGGGCAGTCTTGTAATAAGACTAGTAGAGTTGTCGGTACGGTAATCGCTCCCATTCCTCGTATTCAGAATGCAATTTGGGGTGTCTGGTGTGCTCTTTTAGGCTAGGTCCCACAAAAATACTGTGCAAACGTCGCTATCTGAGCTGCTTGTTTTATATCGTTAGGAATACGGCAGACGGCCGAATCCGGATTCGTCTTTTGGTAAATTTATTTTACGAATGCATTACATTTGAATTAGAGAACAAGGGATCAATGCTGTACATGATAGAGGGCAGCATATCATTTTTTAACGGAGACCAGATGATAACAGCATATATAAGTAATCAAAAGAGGGCGGCATACAAGGTTAGTTGACGGTGCATCACAGTACGGTCACCGACGGCAACCGTTAAAAAATCGATATGCTGCCCTCTATAGATATAGCATTGATCCCTTGTTCTCGAATTCAAATGTAATGCATGTGTAAAATGAATTTACCAAAAGCCGAATCTGGATTCGGCCGTCTGCCGTAGTCATAACGATATCATACATTTCTGATACGCATCAAAATTTTCTGAAATAAGTAATGTAACCCACGATGAGTGCGGACATTAATACTAAATAAATAAATCACATGTTGTTTTTTGTTTTGTTTGTTGTTATTGGCATGCCAGGGGATAATGCAGTGAGAGATGACAATATCATACAATCCCGCTAATTGCTTTGGCAGCTGTCATTCTTGAAGTTGGAGAATAAATAATTGATGTTCTAATTATTTGTGGACGGTACATGATGACAAAGTATGCCTGGTGGAGCTTGCATGCAGGGTGTCTAACAATGATGAGTACCAGTCATTATCCACAATTTTTCACTTGTATAAACTATGAAGCTTGTGTAGTTGATCTTTATAAGTGAAAAAACACAACAGTGTCTGTTTTGAAAATCTAAACATCTAAAAAAAGTGACTAACCCCCTTAAGTAATGACCATTAATCAAAAACGGGTGATTGCATTACAAATCTGTAAAATACATTGGAAGCAGAATTTATTTCTGCACATTTTAACACCTCAATTGTAGCAATTGACTAAATATTGACGTCACAGAGTACATTTAAATCAATGTAACTCAAGATTTCAAAGTTGCACTAAATTGTATTGATTTTGTATTCATTATAATGGAAGGAAATCTGTGCATAATGATATCTGAGTGTTTTTGTATTGTATGTAAGTGCAACTTTCAAATCTTTTAGTTTGGAAGGTTCGTGTTTGTTTTAAATTTTTGTTTAAAATCAAACTTTTCACAGCAAATAGCTAGTTGGCTTAGTGGTAATGCATTGAGTTTCAGAACCGCGAGGTCCAGGGTTCGATTCCTAGCTCTGCCTACTTTTTTTCAAGGCTGGAAAAAATATCAATTTCTGAACTGCTAATTTATTTGGCGCGCGATCTGAGCTGTTCCTTTTCTGATGGCTGTGTCTCTTGCAGGCACACTCCCTCTGGAATCCATCCAAACCAGGTTCCTGCCCATTATGTACATCCCTTAAAGGATTTTTTTGAGATGTTTATAAAACCACTAATGTTGTAGAGCAAAATACGATTTTTAATTTTATTGTGACGTTGATGTTGTTGATTTTCAGTTTATTATAAAGGTAATCAGATTTTTTGACCCCCTCGACCATAACGAAAGGATTTTCGCTTACAACTCTTTCGAAGATTTGGTTTGTTCTCTTTCACTCTTGTGATCTTATTGCAATTGTGTACCGGGCAAATACAAGTAGGATCACAATATAGCCATGCAAAATCATCTTTACAAATAAAATGAATTGTTAGTCAAGTGTGATGTTCCATTAGTCCTTTTTGTTTTAAATTAAATAAAAAAAACAGGGTTTTTATCGATTTTCAATACTATGAATGTCAATCCAAAACAAATCAAAATATATCTTAATCAACTTATCAGAATAACATGTGTGTAAAAAGGGAACTGCCGCGCGATATATATGAGTAACGTGTACAATTCCATGGCGGGGTACAGCTTTTAACACTCTCGGAGTTTATATTTTTTACCAGAGTATAGTGATTTTTTCTAAACAACAAATATGTAATTTTTTGTACACATCTGAAGTGTAAAGTTTACACACTAGATATCGAGTTCCCTTTTTACCAGACTGAATTGTAATATTTACCAAATTCATACCGGGTATACCACATTCCCCCTGTATTTTGTAATTTGGTTTACTCAAAATGGGGTAAAAGCTTGTTACACATCATGATGTGTCAGATTGATGTTGTTTTTGTAAATATGGCTTTAAAGACTACCTTTCATGAATTTGTGAAGATTTTTGAAGGTAGGAATATACTTTATTGTCAAGTGTAATTGATTTCAAGCTCATGTAATCTATACTTGGAATATCGCCGCAAATCCAAAATTTTCGACTGATGTCGTTCCAATTTTCAATTAAATATCTTGGAATATCAATCGAATTGTGAAATTGAATTTTGAATTTCTCTCATCGCTTTCTTTACTTGTGACATTTCGACGAAAATCATTATCTTATTCTGTTATGATATAGTTGATGGTGGTTAGTATGCTCTCGTGTAAAAAAATGAGTTAGCTTGAATTTCCCTGGAAAGGAACTCACTGGTAATTGTCTCGTTGTAACACGTACTGAGCAGACTCAGACAGGCACTCAGACAGGAATCGCGTTATAAAATTAATGATACCAACGTAAGTTTGGTGAATTTGTTGTATAGAACCATGATCTTTCCGCAATAGCATTTAGAGAACACCTCAATGAAATATGAAATGCCCCATTATATCTTTACTTTAAAGTCGAAGCAATAAGCCTGAATTACATTTAAATTGTGCTGGCCAAAAATGTGATATGTTTGACCTTTTTCTGGTACCACTTTCATGGAAATGAAAAATTACAACAAACCTCAATACAACTGACGATTTACAAGGAATTTCAATATTCGAAAGAAAACGGGTTTCAGCCTATTTTGCACAAAAATTAGTTCTTGTCTCAAAAATCAAAACAGAAGAATGCGTTTTATTTGCAATTTTATAATCCAGGTGAAAAACTTTTTTCTCTAATTTCGTACCACGACAAACGAAGTACAGGTCATTCATCTGACAGATCGCATACATCCTTTTGGCCTGATATGGAAACTTAATAAAGAAGGTAGCTATAGTATTTTAACAATGAGACTCAGGGTCATAGCTCATTCGATTAATAGTGATCTACAATCAGTCGCCGAGCCGCGAGTTATCGATTTGCAATCAATCACATATAAAGCATTTCGTCAGCCTGCTACGTAAATTGCCTAAATCATTTTCTGTACTTTTGAGAACAAAATGTGGCTCAAGCATACATTAGTTACGTAATCACCCTAATTATTTCGGATTATTCCCTTTTATTAGTATCATTATCATTTGTTCTTGTGCAAAGATTGGTGAATAAATATGTTTAAATGCATGCTTGAACCATATCTTGTACTTTGTTCTCAACATTGCAAAAATGACTTTGGCAATTAGCGTAGCAGGCTGTCGATTTTCCTGAAGTAAGGTTCTACGCGGTTGTAATTTCATAAGCGACCACTGTGGATTGAAGGCCATAAGATGTACACCGTTAGATGGCGATATTTCAATAGCCCAAAGATACTGTTATAGAGCCAATTAGTCAAAAACATGTGTTGAGGGACTAAGAACTAGTGTTTATCCAGCCTTTTTATTTTTTCTTACGCTGGTTTTATTCTGATTGATGTTACTATTCTGTTTGGCTATGCTCTGTAATCAAGGGAATTGCGATTTTTTACAAAATATATCTTGGATATAGCATGGCCATTATAGTTTAATAGTTTCGGTACTCGTTCGCAATTAATTAAGTCTCGGGTTCAAAGCCCGGATGGTAGTGACTTGCTGCAGGTTTGACTTGACAATGAGAGTCTTTCCAAAGGGTAAGGTTTTACCATAGCCTGTCCCATTATTCTTAGCTATTAAGTAAAGCGGTAATTTGATGTCATAGTATACGAGCTGTTCAGCATTGTGTTAAAGCAAGCGTTAAAGGCATTGCAGATTTGAAAGCTTTTCACATATACATTTCGAATACGGAGTTCAGAAAACGCAGTCTTATTTGTTTAAATTACTTGACTTTAAGGTTGGTCTGAACCCTGGAATTATGGGCCTCATAACTGCTAAATTGTTGGTGTAAAGTATATAAAAGTATACATATTTAGAATGGCAAAGACTTGATAAGTTCATCTGTGAGGTCAAATTTGTCAAAAACCGTTATTTTGGGGATTTTGGGCCAAAAATGGCATTTTGGCCCAAAATCCCAAAATAACGGTTTTTGGCCCACTTCTTTTTCGTGCAACGTAACAAAAAAAATGTTGGGTCAAAATTTGGGCGAAAATCGGGCTTTTTATGATTTTTTTGAAAATTCAGCATTTTTTGACAATTTTTGGTGCAAATTTCTTGAAGATGGTCGAAATCCAAAAAATGAAAAAACGGCTCCTAGATATTTTTATATAGTTTTTAAAAATAAATAAAAAAAAAATTTTGGCCAAGAATTTTTTTGTTACGTTGCACGAAAAAGAAGTGGGCCAAAAACCGTTATTTTTGGGATTTTGGGCCAAAAATAGCATTTTGGCCCAAATTTTGTCAAGTCTTTGCCATTCTAAATATGTATACTTTTATATACTTTAGACCAACAATTTAGCAGTTATGAGGCCTGAAAGTTTCCATAATTCCAGGGTTCAGACCAACCTTAATGACCGAGTCATGTTCAATTTAACGAATACCACCGCATGCCTTGTAGAATTACTCTTATTCGAAAGGACATCAGTCTAGTTTATTTGAATGAATAACGAATCCACCCACTCTAAGAGCCTTTAATTTGCGTAGATCCTGAACAACATTTTTGGATGACTGAACACCCTAATAGCTTTCACCTTAATGGAATGTTTTCTTTAGAAACAACCTGTTTTAAAAGTGTAGCTTGCACGTAAAGAACGAGGTCATGACCAATGTGCCGTATTTAAATTCTATTTTGTTTAAATAATAACTAGAGAAAAAAAAAAAAAAAAACAGACAGAATTGTTAGTGTCATTTTAAAATTCTCAGAAAAACTTCGCTTTTTACTAAATGCTCGTCAAAATACCTTTAAGACGGACCACAAAACTCCATTGATATATTGTGCTTTTGCAATCACTTATTATAGTGCGACTTGAAGTCAATTGCAACATTTATTATGTCTGTAAAATTGCTATCAAAAGGAACATGTTTTAAACACATTTAAATATAACACATTCTGGGACAACCTGTAACATTTCGTAGCATTTTTTTCAACATGGCAATCAAGGGAGCTTCGTTTTCTTTTGCAACCATAACGGGCCGCAATACCACTGACACTTAGGGTTAGGGTTATGGTTATCGTTATGGTTAGGGTTATCTTTATGGTTATGGTTAGGGTTATCGTTATGGTTAGGGTTAGGGTTATCGTTATGGTTAGGGTTATCGTTATGGATAGGGTTAGGGTTATCGTTATGGTTAGGGTTATCGTTATGGTTAGGGTTAGGGTTATCGTTATGGTTAGGGTTATCGTTATGGTTAGGGTTATCGTTAGGGTTATCGTTATGGTTAGGGTTAGGGTTATCGTTATGGTTAGGGTTATCGTTATGGTTAGGGTTAGGGTTATCGTTATGGTTAGGGTTAGGGTTATGGTCAATAGGGTTATGGTTATGGTTAGGGTTATGGTTAGGGTTAGGGTTAGGGTTAGGGTTAGGGTAAGGGTTAGGGTTAGGGTAAGGGTTAGGATCGGAATTTAGGGTTAGGGTTAGTGTTGGCGTATTACGGCACATTATGATTGCAAAAATTAAAGACGCATCATGGGACGGGTAGGTTGATATTGACGCACTGTTTGTTAAACGACATCAAATGCGATGCAAATAAAAAGACCGATCGACGAACAGAGAGGCATGTACACTGCACGCAACAACCCACCACTTTCACCCCACCCTACCCCTAAACACAAAACCAATACATACGCACCCCAAGCATACCTCAATGTGTTGTTAACATTTTATTGAAGATTATTAAAAAAAAAAAAGCGCATTGATTTATAGTGCGCTACGCACAGGCACAACGCCTAGACGTTGATCCACAAGCCTCAGCACACTTTACAGGGTGTCGCTGACCACTACGGCCCACATCATTCCATAAACCATTAAACAACAAATCAGGGACTTTGCTGCTTCAAGAGCGCACACCCTACTAGACATTCCACAAATAACCATCGCAACCAAGCCTATTATAATAGGCATAACTTTGACAGTAGGGAGATGTGCACAAAATGTGAGCAAACCTGGTGTATTGGTTCTTATAAACACGTCAATGATGTGATGTCATGCCAATCTTGCTTTAAGCATTGAAGTATCAACCCGGGAGTATCAACGGTAAATGCTTTCAAATAACAGAAAGTTTAAACCTTCAGGCAAACCACGTGGATTATTATCGACTTTGTGATTATTATCATCAGTGGCATTCTCAAAAGTCAAACAGTATTACACGTGTGTTCAAACAAAAAAAGCTTCAAGCCCGGGATATTTCCATGTTTCCAGCAGTAAAAACACACATTTCAGTCAATAAACAATATTTTATGCATTTTAAGGGTTCTTTGAGCATGGCAAGAGGCAAACCAAAAGTACTGGTACATAGAGAGGGGAAGACAGCGCTAGGTAAATAACCAGGCTCATAGATTGATCAACAAGACATCAAAAAGCTGACAAGTGTAGAACTTTTGCGAATCAGCGCGGCCGGTGCACATCAAACATACCAAATACGAATGCGAGGAATGTCTTCCTGGTATGAAATAATTCAGATTTTTTTGAAATTCATACATGATATATGTACTTAAACTTACTCGATCGCAATTAATTAAGTCCCGGGTTCAAACCCCGGGAGGTGGCGACTTGTTACAGGTTTGACTTGACAATGAGAGTCATATAAAAGCTGTACATAGAGTAAGTTTCCAAAGGGTAATGTTTTACCATAGCCTGTCCCATTATTCTTAGCTAAGTAAAGCGGTAATTTGATGTCATATTATACGAGCTGCTCAGCATTGTGTTAAGCAAGCGTTAAAGGCATTGCAGATTTGAAAGCTTTTCACATGTACATTTCGAATAAGGAGTTCAGAAAGCGCCGTATTATTTGATTAAAACAAGTTTCACTTCAATAACCGAGTCATGTTCATGCGCAATTTAACGAATATCACCACATGTCTTGTAGAATTACTCTTATTCGAAAGCACATCAGTCTAGTTTATTTGAATGAATAACGAGTCCACCCACTGATCTAAGAGCCTTTGCGCGAACCTGAACGTTTTTGGATGACTGAACACCGTAATAGCTTTTACCTTAATGGAATGTTTTCTTTAGAAACAACCTGTTTTAAAAGTGTAGCTTGCACGTAAAGAATGAGGCCATGACCAATGTGCCGTATTTAAATTCTATTTTGTTTAAATAATAACTCGAGGAAATTGAAAAAACAAAACAGACAGAATTGTTAGTGTAATTTTAAAATTCTCAGAAAAACTTCGCTTTTTACTAAAGGCTCGTCAAAATACTTTTGAGACGGACCACAAAACTCCATTGATATATTGTGCTTTTGCAATCACTTATTATAGTGCGACTTGAAGTCATTAGAAAATTGCAACATTTATTATGTCTGTAAAATTGCTTTATCAAAAGGAGCATGTTTTAAACACATTAAAATATAACACCATCACATTCTGGGGCACCCTGTAACATTTCGTAGGATTTTTTTCAACATGGCAATCCAGGCAGCTTCATTTCTTTTTGCAACCATAACGGGTTAGTGTTGGCGTATTACGGCACATTATGGTTGCAAAAATTAAAGACGCAACATGGGACGGGTAGGTTGACATTGACGCACTGTTTGTTCAACGACATCAAAATATGCGATGCAAATAAAAAGACCGATCGACGAACAGAGAGGCATGTACACTGCCCGCAACAACCCACCACTTCCACCCCACCCTACCCCTAAACGCACCCCAAGCATACCTCAATGTGTCGTTAACATTATATTGAAGATTATTATAATAGGCCTAACTTTGACAGTAGGGAGATGTGCAAAAAAATGTGAGCAAACCTAGTGTATTGGTTCTTATAATTATAAACACGTCAATGATGTGATGTTCATGCCAATCTTGCTTTAAGCATTGAAGTATCAACCCGGGAGTATCAATGGTAAATGCTTTCAAATAACAGAAAGTTTAAACCTTCAGGCAAACCACGTGGATTATTATCGACTTTGTGATTATTATCATCAGTGGCATTCTCAAAAGTCAAACAGTATTACACGTGTGTTCAAACAAAAAAAGCTTCAAGCCCGGGATATTTCCACGTTTCCAGCAGTAAAAATACACATTTCAGTCAATAAACAATATTTTATGCATTTTAAGGGTTCTTTGAGCATGGTAAGAGGCAAACTAAAAGTACTGGTACATGGAGAGGGGAAGACAGCGCTAGGTAATAACCAGACTCATAGATTGATCAACAAGACATCAAAAATATGACAAGTGTAGAACTATTGCGAATCAGCGCAGCCGGTGCACATCAAACATAACCACATAACCAAAAAGCAGCTTATCTACGGCAAAAAAGCTACAATTCTCAAAAACAATAGCTGGCACACTTGCACTAAACAATTGAAATGCGTGCCCAATATTGCAGAAGCGAGTGAAACATTATATGCAATGTGAAGCACAGACCCCCTCCCCACACACACACGTTCAATGTTGGAGGGTCTCCCAAACCTGTTGGGGGAGCGGGGCACAGATATCATCGCAAGATGTCATCGCAGTGCAGGATCATCAATCGCTGTATCCCAGGAATTAAACTCGGACTATTAATAAAACTAGCTCCAATCATGATCAGAGAAGAACAGCCAAGTATGATTATTGTCCATTGTGCAACAAATGATATGTCTAAATGTCTTGTTAATGAATGTGTTGATTTGTATAACTCACTAGTGTCTGCGATTTTGGAAGCCGATTCTACAGTTAAGATAGCAGTATCATCACTAACTACACAGAAGAACTATGCACGCCGCATGTGGATGAAAGAGTTTAATGCGCGTCTTCAAGACATATGTATGGCAAAGAACTTGTACTATGTAAACAATGACAATATTGACAGAACTTTTCTTGCAAGTGATGGACTTCATTTATCAAATTCAGGTACTGTACTGCTCGCAAGAAATTATATTTCTTGCATTCGTAATGTATAACCAGGATTTTCGTATGATATCATCTCAGTGGAGACAGAGATGAATAATAAGAAAAAAACTTGTGCAGAATGCAATTCAAATATTAGAGTTAATCAGTCTTTTATTTCATGTAGTAATTGTTCACTTGATTTTCATGTAAATTGTACAAATTATGCAAATGTATCTGAAAAATCAAATTGGTGGTGTGATTCTTGTTTCTTCAAAATGTCTTTGTCAGAACTGCCTTTTAGTGATGGTTATGTTGACCTAAAATGTTTCCTAGACAAAGGTTTAAAAATAGCTCATATAAATATCAGGAGCCTACGATATAAGACAGATCATCTAACCATTTTCCTTCATGAGAATGATTTTGATATTTTGTGTGTATCTGAAACTTGGCTTAATAATGAAATTGATAATAATGAAATTCACATTGATGGTTATGATATTTGCAGGTTTGATAGACAGACAAATATTGATAGGGGTGGTGTACTATGTTATATTAAAAGTGATATTGTCTATAAAGAAATTTCTAACTCAAATATATGTATTGGTGATATAACTGATATTGATCATGTTGAAACTCTTTGGATAGAGATAAACTTACCTCATACTAAGCCTATTCTTATAGGTACTGTCTATAGACCCCCTGGTTCTAAGGTAGAGTACTTAAGTAAATTAGACTCATTGTTCCAAAACTTCACTTCTGTGTATGAAGATGTAATTATTCTTGGTGATTTTAATCTTGATATTTGTAAAAGGGTCAATTCAAGAAAAATCAATGATATTGCCAGACATAGTAACTTACACCAATTAATAAATGATTACACAAGAATAACTGAGGTCAGTAGAACAATTTTGGATCTTATATTTGTTTCTAACTCTAATATTGTTTCTTCTTCTGGTGTTCACAGCTTAGGGCTCAGTGATCACTCACTTATCTATGTTGTTCGTAAAAATAAGAAAATTAAACCAGCGCCTAAAATTGTTAAAACTCGCTCATTCAAGAATTTCAGTGATAAAGATTTTGTTGATTCAGTTAAATGTATGAATTGGGAAAATGTAACAAATTTATCTGATGTTGATAATGCATGGAAGGTCTGGAAAGATATGTTTATTGATGTTTGTAACAAGCATGCACCTATTAAAGAAAAGAGAATTAAAGGTACACTTCCTGATTGGATTAACAGTGACTATATCAAATTAAGTAAAGACAGAGACTACTATTTTTCAAAGGCGCACAAAACCAATGATCCGGAAGACTGGAAAACAGCTAAACATCTTAGAAATAAGGTCAATAATCTGAATAAATCTCTTAAAAAGAAATATTGCAATGATGCTATAAACCAAAATGTAAATAATTCTAAGAAATTGTGGAGTACTATTAAGAAACTAATTCCTAAGAACCATTCTTCTATAAAAACTGTTCAATCTGATACTGGATTAACTAAGAGTGACAAAGAAACTGCCAATGAATTTAATAATTATTTTACTTCGGTTGGCAATGATCTAGCACAGAAATTTGATGATGTTAATGGATGTACTTGTAGTGATGATGAAAAGGCTAAGGCTAGCTTCAGACTCCGTATTGTACGTACAATATTGTATGTGCAATACTTTTCGTGACGTCAAAAAGTATTACACGTGCAATAAATATACGTGCCACGACGAGTTGAATCAGATTAAATAACGCGCTATAACCCTGACGGTTCATTGTTTGCTAAATCCATGCGAGGTCACCAGAAAATCTATGCAAGAGAAATTTCTACTGCTGCTGATGAAAAATCCTAGAGTGTGTTTGAAGGTTTTTTCTGCACTTTACCAGTAGCCCTAATAAATTCATAAAACAATATAAATCAAATAAAGATTTAGGGCAAATGTTTTTACTCACTGCTCATCTGATCCACTTTCCCAGGAAACTAAATACCGATACTCCTTAGTTTTTCCCTGACTTTCCAGACATAATTATGAGTAAACATCAAATTTAATGTTTACAAAACAATCAATATTTACATTCTTTTGCATTTTGTACATAAATATTGATATCAATAATGTAGGCCTACAAACATTAAAAAAGGGGCCTAAGAGTATGTCTATTTTAATCATATACTAATTCCGCCATGCCCAAACATATCTTATTATGAAATCGTGTAATGGAACCCAAATTCCAATCAAAAATAAAAACAAATTTGTTATCAAATACACTAGGCCTATACATTGTATTATATATAGGAATTTAATAGATGGTTCATTTTAATAAATAAATAGATTAACACGGGTAATGGACAAGAAATATTTGGCAATACCGGATTTACCAGAGAGCCAGTGGATAAAGAAATTAATTAATTAAAATTAAAACAAATTAAATGAGAAAATGAAAGCAAGGACATTTGGCGAAGTATTGTTTTAGAATTCGAAGGAGTCCTAAATGTTATCCTGGCCCCAGGACACTGATTAATGTAAATTCGACCCATAGTTATTTTATCTACTTTTGCCAGCATTCAACCTGTTCAATGTGATTTATGCCTATTTTTAATAAAATTCCGAAATCTGACGTATCAACGTTGTATCGTGCACAAATTATGATTCGAGACTATTTCATTTGACACGGTTGTATGGATTTCAGAAGATCGGTCCTATAATAGATATCGATTAGAGAATTACAGCAAGAGGCTTTGTGGATGCCGTAATCCTCTTGACCATCAACCAATCAGAGAGACATATTTCAGAAATATATTCGTAGGGATGAAACTCTTTCAACTCTGAAATATATATTTCAAGTAATCTCGTTTCACACTTTGGCTTGCAATAAAGCCACGAAGGGGCGGTAATGTTAATATACGATTTCAGTCAAATATTGGTGCAAATATACGATTTCGGTCAATTATTTGGCTATCCTTTGCCCAAAATTATGAAATGTTTATTAGTAACAACAACTCTTAGGAGGGTTTTCGAGTATAGCGAAATAATGAGGTTAAATAAAAGAAAACCCACTTACAATTTTGGACGCTTAACTGTGGTGTTCTAGGGGAATTAAAATATCACAATTACCATGTTTAATTCAAAATCGTTTTCCTACAAGCACATGTTCAGATTGTGTGAACATTACAAATACAAGCAATAAGGTTGAAAAATAAATAGCCATTTAAAAATGATTTTAAAAGATCGTCTATTTTGTAGCTTTATGACACTGAATAGGCCAAATATCTGCCTCTGACGAAAAAAAAATGTTTTCCATGCTGATTTGTTTTTGTAACAAGTACCGTATGTCATTTCAAAAAGAAAGAAAAAAAGGCGGATATTACTCTTTAAAAACTCAACGCATTACTATTAATAAGCCTATAATTAATTAATGAAAAAGTATAGAAGGCGTTGCATCCGGTTCTGATGAGGGGGGAGGGGCACAAGCGGTTTTCGGCAGTTTTCCTATGGGATTTTCTAATATTTCAGATCAATGGGGGGCTTCCGTGCCCCTAACGCTACGGTTACTGCATTAACACGTTTATGGATGTATTGTGATGATCATAAGTAGGCCTATCATAACATGCCTCAACGATATCAATATGTAAAAAGGTGTTGCAAATTCATAACACAGCGTGTTATAATGTAACGAATGCTATGCCAAAACTTCAAAAATATCAGTATCAATAAAATCAGAACCAGAATAAATACAAAGGCCTACAAATAATACTTTTAAACTTTCTAAATCAATATATGACTAAATATCAGTATAAATGAATCTCTAAATCAATTAATCAATCAGTTAGCAATAAATAAATAAATAAATAAATAAATAAATAAATAAATAAATAAATAAATAAATAAATAAATAAATAAATAAATAAATAAATAGGCCTAAATAGATAAATCTATAAATAAATAAATAAGATCTGAATGTGCCATTTATATTATTATTACAATTTTAATATTATTAATATTAGTATTAATACGACGTATTATTAACTTTAAAAGGTGCCCATTGATTATATAATAATTCAAGTACAGTTGAATCATGGTAGGTATTATGATACCTACCATGGTTGAATACAAGAAGACATTAAAAGATGTTCATCATTCCGTGCACTCACTAAATTTAGAACTCTTAGAAATTTGGCAACTCCGTATCAATTAAGCAACCTATGATTGTACCAAAATATATAATTTCCCGGTACATACTATTTATTGCACGTGTAATACTTTTTGACGTCACGAAAAGTATTGTACATACAATATTGTACGTACAATACGGAGTCTGAAGCGCGCTTAATACTTGCACTCATGTTTGTAGTAATATTGATTTTATAAGTCCATGTAATGAAGAACTATCTAGTAATAATTATAGTTCTGATAGTAATGTAATTCAGCATAGTTTTCAATTCGATATAATCACAGGTGATTATGTGTTTGATCAGATTTGCAGTTTCTCTAACAATAAGTCTTCTGGGCTTGATAATTTTGATGCAAAATTACTCAAACTTGCTGCTCAGTTATATGTCACTCTCTCGCTTATATATGTAACTTGTCTTTATTCACTGCTACATTCCTTCAGACTGGAAACAAGCCAAAGTAACTCCTATTTATAAAGAAGGCTGTAAATCTGATGTAAGCAACTATAGGCCCATATCTGTGTTACCTATTATTTCAAAAATAATTGAGCGTGCTGTTTATGATCAATTGTACCAATATTTAACTATGTGTAATATTTTGAATCCAGCTCAATCAGGATTTCGATGTAACCATTCAACTAATTCCACACTTCTTGATGTATCTGATCATATTCTTCAAAATATGAATAACGGGAAAGCAACTGCTGCTATTTTTCTGGACCTGAAAAAGGCATTTGATACTGTAAATCATGAAATTCTTATTAGTAAATTGTATAACTATGGTATCAAAGATTATGCCTTAAATTGGTTTGTCTCATACTTAAAGAACAGATCTCAAACCGTTAACATCAATTCATCTCTGTCTGACTTTAAATAAATTAATATTGGCATTCCACAAGGATCCATACTGGGACCATTATTATTTATCATTTATGTAAATTCGTTGCCTGATAGCACTTCTTCTAAATGTATTATGTATGCAGATGATACTACCCTGCTATGTAGCTCATCTGACCCTAGTATACTACAGACTGAAATTGACAGAAATATGGACAGTATTGCTAGATGGTTTCATGAAAATAAGCTCACACTTAATATCAAAAAAACTAAGCTTATGATATTTGGTACTAGGCATTTACTTGATAACTTTGATAATATTTCACTTTCATATTCAAATAATGTTGTGGATAGAGTAGATTCATTTAAGTATTTAGGTGTAGTGTTTGATCCCCAACTAAGTTGGGACAATCATGTTAATCGTATATCATCCAATATTTCCAAACGCATTGGTATTATTCGCAGAGTTAAATATTATCTTCCTCCAAGAACACTTAACATGCTTGCCAATGTACTTGTAATGCCACACTTTGATTATTGCAGTACTGTTTGGTCAAATTGTAGTGCTCATTTATCCAATTCTCTTCAGATACTGCATAATAGATTAGCTAGGATTTTGCTGGCTGCTGACATAAGAACTCCAATAAATGACTTAATGAAATCTTTAAATTGGACAAAATTGGATGAAAGGTGGAAAAATCAGCTTCTTGTTGTAGTGTTTAAGTGCCTTCAAGGTTCAGCACCATCTTATTTGAGTTCTCAATTTATTTTTACTGAATGTATGCATACAAAAGGTACTCGTAGTCATCTTCAAAAACTTTAGTTGTTCCACTTTGGAAGAACACTCTGGGTAAACGTACATTTCACTATAGAGGAACTAAGTTGTGGAATAACCTTCCAGTTGGTGTGCGTTTAGATTATGACTCTGTGAGTCTACACATGTTTAAAAATGCTATTGTTTAAGTAAGATTCATAATCGCATGATTGTTTTTTCAATATGTTATATGTAGGCCTATTATTTGTAATTTTGTATACTTATTTTGTTAACATTTTGAATGTAACAGTTATCTGGACCTCTTGGGAGACCAGTACATATGTATTGAAAGAGCTATCCAGAATAAAGAAAGATTAAATAAAATAAAATAAATAAATAAATACCAAGAGACAGGCAAATTGTGCCAACATATAGCTTAATTAAATAAAAATTTCAAATACATTTTATAGGTGAAACTGCTTTCTCAATCCATTCAAGTCAAAAACTGCTTACGTGGCACCCACATCGCATTGGGCCTGGGCGTCATTTTTTCTCGCATCTCGCATTATTTTATTTTTTTCGCAGTTATTTCTCTTAACCTTTTTTTAGAACTCGATAGTGCTGTTACTCAATATAGCGTGATAAACTGGATGTTAGAAGTGTATTTTGACCTACCATAAACTCTATAGATAACACTGAAGTGAGACTGGGTATTGGAAACTCGATAGTGTATAGATCTCAAAGGCAGAGAAAAACTCGACATGGATTTGCCGTGCCAGGCGTACCTTAGGCGTAACTTTGACCGTGATTTCCAAAACCTTATTAGCTTTTTGCTGGGTAATGCAGTCATCCAGTCATCAGCATAGTGCTCATACACCAAAGGATTCACAAATTCAATTCCATGTGATATGGATGAGCGATATAAGAAACATGAGAAAGTAGTCGTGCATGAAGGCAGCACTATCGGTAATTCTACATGATAAAAATTGAGAATCATAGTTTCAAACTACAATACGTTTACAATGGGTTTTCTTCAAAACCCACATTTTTGGACAAATGATGTGATTGCCTTTGGTAAAATATGCTTTATTTGGATTTCTTAATACAAAAACATATATCCCCTCGTTAAAGGATGTATAAAGGGCGGGAATCTGGTTTGGATTCCAGAGGGAGTGTGCCTGTAAGAGACACAGCCATCAGAAAAGGACTAGCTCAGATCAAGAAATTCTTGTATGGGTGTTGTTTGTAGCGTTGCGGTCTAATTTTGCATTTTTGAAACATAAATTAACACAGCAAAATAAGTAAAATAGGCTGTATGGGTATAATATTTTCCCTATTAAAACTTTTCCCTGGTGAAAACAGGTATTTTATTTCAAACTAACATGACCCCCCCCCCCGACCCCCGATTGACGTCCATGCTGCTTACAATATTTTTTTTTCTTATGAAATTACATTGACGGATTTAAACAGCATAAGCAACAAGTTCAGTCGGTCATGGTTGTTGAATTACTGGGTTAATAAAGTTGAAGTATAGTCTCTATCCTCTTGATGTTTAAGTATAAGGATGGATTATTAAGGGTCATTTCAAAAGAAATTCAAGAGGGTCAGTATTTTATATTAAATATATGATATATCGTATTTTATTTATAAGTTGTTCCGTAGAAGCGAGAGCTTATTAAGGATAGTAACATGAGTCGACATTCTATTAATTTGGATCAGTGTTTTAAACCACATGTCAAACGCGTAATTAGAGAAAAACGTGTACAATATGATCATGATGATATTGAGACGAGTGGGCTGGCACGAGTCTTTTACAAGATTGAATCGCAAACAAAAAACGCAGTGTACTTCTCAATATTAATACATTAATCTTAAAGGGAATTAATCAATGATATATTTCCATAGATCTTGCGATTGGCCAATTATATCAAATCAAATGTCTTGGGCGCTTTACCATATTTACCCCTCCCAAGAAAAATCATGCAGATGGGGCAGAAATGAGACCCTTATGTCAATCCTTGAGATCTCCGTTATAGAACCCATGCTATTACTCTTGTGTATCTGCTTTATTTGTCCCAATATTTGAGTGTAAACATCGCTAGGTCATATCTTTGAATGTTACTCATATACTATATATATAAATCACGTAAAACTTGTTACAGCAAAATGTAATTTGCAAACGGTTATGCCACACGTGTTCCATGTTGCTATGGTAAAATTCATTGATCAAGTTCCATTATTCTTATTCATTGATCGGTTAAAAGTGTGTCTCGTACCGTAAAATGGGGTAACTTCGGTCAGCGGGGTAACTTTGGTCGGTCAAATATATTTTTTTAAATGGTCATATTTTCGTACAGCAATATTGTTTTTGGTCATATTTGGTATCAATTTGTTAAGAAATATATTTGGAAGAAATAATAGTCGCTCATGTCCAATTTCCTCGAAATTTACGAAGAAATCAGGATTTTTGACCAAAAATTAGCATTTTTTTACATTTTTTTCAGAAAAACTAAAAATTGATATTTGTGAGCAAAAATGTGTGCTTGATTAATTTTGCAAGATGTTATTTGTCACAAAAAACAACAACTTGCCCATATACAGCGAAGATCTATTTTTTTTTTTTTCTTCCGGCCTAAACCGTGCGTACGGATGCCCGATCCCGATGCATGTTATGGCTTTCCAGTTTGCATGTAAATCTTTTTACGTGAAAATCTTTTAACCAATCAATAAACAAAAAATATTTGAATGAAAGCATAGTGGAATGAAGATGCAATTTGAAACACTGACAATGAGTAAGCTTAAAAAACCACAACACGTGAACATGAGAGTGCGAGTTCTTGGACAGCCTAAACTGGCATACTGTACATAGTCGGCCTATGTCGAAGCATGGTGGAGTTTTTGTGTAATCTTTTAACCAATCCATGAACAAAAAATCTATGAATGAAGGACATATATATATTCATTCGAAGTGCTGGTTAAAGCTATGGTCCCCTTTAACCAGAACTTCTCATAGCAGTATATAAAGTCTGCACAAAAAGTAACTCAGCTGTTATAAATACGCCTATAGATTTGTCCAATTTCGTTCAATATTGACAATACAGCAGTGTTTTGAAAGAAAAATACCCCAATTTAAAAGTTGTCAGTTATTTGTATTGATTTGAAGTAAGGGCGAAGATAATGGCGGGCTTTACGTGTTTACAGTGCTGGCATTATAACCATCGCTGTAAACTGCAACTTTTAAATTCGGGTATTTTTCTGTAAAGGCACTACTGTGTTGCCCCGGCTGTGTTGTTAATATTGAACGACATTTGACGAATGGGGTATCAAAATGAGCGTAAATAAATCATGCTTCTCTCTATGTTGAAATACTGTGAAAACAATTATTAGTTCTGAATCTATAGGCGTATTTATAACAGCTGAGTTGCTTTTTGTAGTAAATGCTATCTGGTTGTTGTTTAAATAGCTACCCTGATCCTATGCTCGTATCGTTCAATACATCACAGATGTACGTAACCTGTTGTTTATTGTGTTATTCCACAGACATCGTTTATTGTTATAAATAACTCTTCTGAAAAATATTTACAACTTTATGTGCTTATTTAATACAAGACAGTACTTGATAGGTGGACAAATATTTGGCAAAATGCTTTTAAAACGCCTAAAAACCATTATATTATCAGAACTGACATAACAAACTGTTTTGCATCGTATCACTTTTGATTTATAGACATTTATACACCCGATTTACTAGACCCCGTTTAGATATAAGCTGTAACAATTATGTGTAGTACCGTACCTCCTAACAATTTAAATAACTGAAATGTGGACATTTCATAATATTCACGAAAAATTAATCATGATGCTCAATGCAAACGCTAGTGATCCAGGTTGGAAAACCTCTTGTTTGTTGTCACGTTTATTTTGCTTTATTCGACATGAGTCCTCAATCGATGAAAACCAAACTTGGCATAATAATGATAATACAGAAAAGCATAACACGATGACACCCTGTAAGTTTGAACAAAATATTTTTCATAAATTAAACACAAAAAATCTATTAGTCACCAAGTAGCCGGCTGTTTAAAGCAGTGGTACCACTTTTATTCAAAATGAACTTTGGTCTCACCTTTCAGATGGGGCTTAGCAACTATAAGCACGTGGCTATCATAATTGACACCAACATGACCATAAAAGTCCACTTAATTACGTTTGAGCTAGACAAATTTGGAACATCTTGTTTTTTGTTGTAAGTATCTCTAAAAGACAGCCTCAACATGTGAACAAAATGTTAATTTGCATAAAATGACAATTTTCGCTTGTGCAGGGCTTAAATTTCCAGTATTCCTCCCATTATTAGGATTCACGAACAGTACAGTTTGACCAATCTTCGATGAACAGTTTTTGAGCTACAGACATAAAAGGTCAAATGTTAAAATGTGGTCTCCGCCATTGGTCCACAAAGGTAATAAATCAAAACTTGAGAACAAAATTGCCACACCTTGGTCTTATATATGCCAGCATAGCGGACTGGACATTTTTGCATAGAATTTGTCAGGTGAGCATTCAACTTAATTTCAAGACCATCCTCTTTCAATATAGCAGCTCACGCTCTGGTAGGTCTGACCTTGGGTGGGAAAGCTGCATAGTGAGAAACAATGTGCAGAGTGCGTATGGCCATTTGACTACTCTCTTTAGATTCACAATGTTTCAATCTCTGTTGACAGCATCAGCACACTGTTATATCACTTTATGCTAAAATATTGTTCTGTAAGACAAGAAATTTAGCAAAAAATCTTTTTAAAACTTTGGAGCATCAAGCTTAATTCGACCCGTGGTGGATCTGACATTTGCCCAATTAACTTTATAATATATCCTACATACATAACATCTGGTAAAAAACATCGCCAATTCTGCAGCTCAGCCCAGCCACTAACCATCCGTGATTCAGCTTGACACACCATAGTTAATTCCCAGGGGTAATGGTCAGACACTTTGCACCATGGTCATTCTTAATCGTATCCAAGAATAATCTAATCCTTGGCCATATCCTTTCCTTAACCTGTCGTTATACAACAAGCCCACCGGCGCAGTGGGCTGGACAATATTGTTTACTGGTTCACTTTGAATTTGGTAGTTAAGTGATATAGATGCTGGCGAAGTACCAAAAGAACACTGCCTAATCCCGCAGAGGGATTATTTTTGTTGGCACGCTAGTAGCACAATTAAATGCGTCAAAGCAGTTTACTGACGTCACTACCTAACTCGAGATGAAAAAGTATTTTCCAAAACAAGTAACATTTTACTTACAGGATTTACCTCTGGTATGTATTCTGGTGTGGCATTTGCGTTTACTTGTATCTGAAAACTATTTCTGACTATGAACGGGTTTTTCATTGGGGTGAAGATTTCTAATATGTTCTTTCAGATAACTTTTACTTTTGAAACGCTTCCCACAATACTCACACAGATAGGGTTTTTCTTTTGTGTGAGTAGTGAGGTGATCCACCAGATGACCACTTCGTGTAAAGTACTTCTGACATAATTTGCACTGGAAGGGTTTCTCGCTTGTGTGAATTCTAGTGTGAATTCTCAGGTCAAACTTCCTTCTAAAGCACTTCCCACAATACTCACACTGAAACGGCTTTTCTTTAGTGTGAATTCGGAAGTGTTCTTTAAGTCTTTCACTTGTTATAAAACACTTCTGACAACACGTGCACTGATAGGGTTTTTCTTTCGTGTGACTTCGGATATGCACTTTTAGAGCGGAATTACAAGAACATAATTTATGACAATATTCACACTGATAGGGTTTTTCTTTCGTGTGACTTCGGATATGCACTTTTAGAGCGGAATTACAAGAACATAATTTATTACAATATTCACACTGGTAGACCTTCATGGAGAGCTCCTCTTTGGTGTGAATTACAATGTGTCTCCTCAAATCAATATACTGTGCATAGTATTTACCACAATACTCACACTGATATGGTTTCTCTTTAGTGTGAGTTCTAATATGCCGTTGTAGAGAAGAATAGTAACGAAACACTGTCTCACAATATACACAGTGATAAGAGTTATCTTTGGAGTGAATACCGACGTGTCTTTTCAGATCTTTATTCCCTGCAAAGTTTGTCTGGCAATACACACATTGATGTAATATGTCTTTAGTGTAAGTTCGGATGTGATACGGTTTCTCTTTAGAGTGAGTTCTTATATGCTGTATTAGAGTGGAATAGTACGGAAACACTTTCTGACAATATACACGATATACACAGGGATAATAGTCATCTTTATTACAGTGTATTCTGGCGTGTTGTTTCAGGTCTTTGTTCTCTGCAAAGTATATATGGCAGTACAC
Organism: Amphiura filiformis; assembly: GCF_039555335.1. Classification (NCBI taxonomy): domain Eukaryota; kingdom Metazoa; phylum Echinodermata; class Ophiuroidea; order Amphilepidida; family Amphiuridae; genus Amphiura; species Amphiura filiformis. Next base: position 1,558,516 of record NC_092635.1, on the reverse strand, counting down.
ACATTGATGTGCTTTTTCTTTGGTGTGATGTTTCATGCGTTTATTCTGATCACCACTGTCAACAAACCATTTCTCATAGCCCTTCCTTACATGTTCAATCATCATATGTACCTGTAGATCATGTTTGCTGGAGTAGGTTTGCTCACAAATCTTACATTGGCAAAATAGGTTCTTCTGGCTCTTCCTGCAGCAACGTTTATTGTACTTCAGCTTGTGTTTGCGTGCATGCTGTGAAAATGTGTCAAAAACAGCAAAACTGACTCTGCATATTGTGCATCTGAACGGTTGAAACATCGTCGTTATCCTCTGGTAGTGTCTGGTAATACCCACCAGCTAGCTTGGCCTACACAAAAATAAATAATGGACTTGATAAACGTGTGTGACCCGATGGACATCCTTATCATTATCTCATCAACATTATGGTATCACATGAAAGTTAGAGGTAAAGAACAAGTTGAAATAGATATCATATAAAATTTGTTATTACTGGGCGATATGCCCACAGTCAGTAATATAATCGTGTAAAGAAGCCCTCCCTCAGAAAGCGCGCAATTTCTTCAGAAAAGAAGCAGTTCAATCATTTTGATAAAACCTGTATATTTTTTATATGTTCAATTTAAAATTGAGCGTGCAGTTTTCATAATTGCGATTTGTTAATATTTAATATAGCACGTATAAGTCTATAGGACTATTGGAGCATTTTTAATTTAATATATTTAATAACCATGAAACGGTAGTGAAAATTAATAAATATGTGCTTTAGTTAGTAATTGCCAATTTCAATACATCTGCAGAGTTAATATGACGATGTGCTAATACTAAAAAGTACATCTTGTTGCGGTGCTTTGGGGGAAGGCGTGGTGTGTGTTGGGGGCTGTGTATGTTTCCTCTTTTTTTTTTTTTTTTTAAACATTTTCCCCGAATGCTGTTTTTAATTTCGTTCTGAGACTGAATTATTCGGATACCCGTCATGCTTGTATTTTTAGCGAATGTAAATAAATATAAATATAAAATACAAAATTTTGACATTGTTCATTGTGTGCCGACATACCAAATGAAGTGAATATTGTGGAAACTCGTTAATACAAGCTCTGATAATACAAAAAACCTGATAAGACAAGCTTGATTTTCAGGTCCCTGGCACTGAATCCCTATGTAATATGTGATGGATAAGAATTTCCACTGTACCGAGATTTATACAGCGTGATATTGGTAGTCAACGGTGTTTTTATTTATGATAATCATCATGATCATGTAATATATTGATTTCAAGTGAAATGCCCTATTTCACTCATAAACATATTAATTACGGTAGTCTCAAATATGGTATACCATATTTGAGACTAATTCAACAGTTTTTGATGATTTCTTCGGAAATATACCGATTTGGAACGCCAAATTTCAATATGTTTATGAGAAAAATATGAGCATTCTTCCGATACAGAAATCAGCATTTTGATGAGGTAAAGTGGGGGATGAGATTGTCAATCAGGTTACCCTTTAATGCAAAAACTTAGGTAAATTTAAGGTTGCCCATGACATTGTGTATTATTTCCTTAATGCATTGCAATGGTTAAAAATCATGATGTAAGTCTCAATAATATGTAGTTTGAAGCACAAGTTTGCTCCCAATTCACATGTACACATAGCCCATCGTGTCAAGTTTGTTTTGATCCAAGCGAAGTCATTTTAAATGTCGCGCCTGTCTAATTCGATTGCTCGTGCGCATTAGGTACAATTAGTTATTGAAGCGGAAATTTGGGTTGATTGATCTGAGCATGCACATAAAGTCGTAACAGACCTGGCTCATTGCACACAGGGTGAACTGGGTCGTGCTTCCGATCCCCGTTGGTAATTTCGTCTCAGAGGAAGCCAACCAAATTTGCCATGAGTTTGCATGGCTAAAACAAAAACCATGAATATTAAGCAGTCTATTCATGCCCATATCGATGCCCATTTCCTGTTTAGGGCGCACACCACCAAATAATCGTCCCATTGAAATACACGGGAAAATACAAGAAAGTAAGTTTGTTTTTCTACCCCATGTAAATATTTTTTAATATTTTGATCGAACCAATATATTAAATAAAGATTACATTTTTATTTAAATATGATTTTTTGGGACAAGTTTAAAAGACAATCTTGAGAGATACGAACTCCTGATGGCGCTGCCATCCCCCATTTCAGCCGACACTAGCGCCTGCTTACCAGGTCCGGCCATGATATTGTTCCGAGAGCTTATCACATTCGATTCGAACATTTTCTGAACAGATTTGTAATGTTGAGCTCCTATTCTATCATTTTCATCAAAACAATCAAGAGTCACTCAAATTTGGTTCCCTCAGGACACCGATATATTTTCGCATAATTACGCACTATTTTACTGTGTTTGAAGGGCACACATCACTACAACAAACTCCCATTGAAATATGTGTAAATATACGGTACATGAAAGAAAGTAAGTTTTTCTACCCCCCATGTAAAACCATTTTTCATATTTTGGTAGCACCAACAGGTTGAGATCAAATTAAAGCTACCTGAACAGCGCCACCCTTAATTTCAGCTTGCACGAATGCCTTTTTACAATTCAACCTATTTTGAACTGAAACATTTTGCCCCTAAACCATACAGAAAAAGGTATGTCCATATTTAGATTCCTCATCAAATTTCCCTTCAGAAAATCTATACTTTGACTATAGTAGGATAAGTAATTAAAATTTTACAGGGCTTTTAGATTTGAAGACATCCGCATTACTTACTACAGTGTTTAATATGAAAACCGATAGTTTTGTATGGAAAATTTTGTATTTTCTAGACTATTGGTTTTTTGAAACAAGTTGAGACTAACTTTTTAATAAGCTACAGGGACCTGAACAGCGCCAACCTTATTTTCAGCTTGCATGAATGCCTCCTTACGGATTAGTTTCGGGAGCAAACTTTTTGACCAGATCAAGATGCACCATTTTGTGATATTCTGAACATTGATCAATTGCATATCTTTTAATTTAATTATAATAAACAAACATGGCTACGGTACTCATCTTGGTCCCAAGGGACACTCACTTGTTTGCACTACCGACCTATGTTTACCGGGACTATCAAGGGTTACACCAAATGAAGGATTTAAGTGGTGTTCTGCCTGATGGGTGCATACACTAAATCCTTCCACATTTGGTGTAACCCTTCATAGTTCTGTAAAAAATAGAAAAAATATATGGGCATCCCGAGGGAAACAAATTTGAGTGAATCTCAACACTACAAATACGGTAGTATATTCAGAAAATGTTCCAAATTGAATGTGCATGGGTGATAGGCTCTCAGAACAATATCATGGCTGGAACTGGTTGGGAGGCGAGATGGTCGGCTGAAATTCAGGATGGCGTTGTTAGGAGTTTGTATCTCTCAATTTTGTCTTAACTTGTCCCAAAAAATCAAATTTAAATAAAATGTCATCTTAATTTAAGACATTGGTTCGATCAAAATATTAAAAATTTTGTTACATGGGGTAGAAAAACAAACTTATTGTCTTGTATTTTTCGCGTGTATTTCAATGGGGCGATTATTTAGTGGTGTGCACCCTGATCAAAATGGTCTTTAAATCTCAATGTACTGAGCACAATACAGGATGTGTGAATAAAATATGTAGTACATGTATGATACATAACAATGTCAATGCTGAACGAAAAACGTGGATAGCACGTACTATAGCAGCCTACATCAGCACTGACGACGTGATGTAAACATACAATGTACAGCACGCTTTTGATTTAGACTAAAAACCAAGGTTAACATGCTGCTTAAAATTGTATTTTTGTGCTCCCCAAATATTATGGTTGCCCCAAAACATGATTTTGGTAGAGTAAGGATCACTACATCGATATATCATGACTTTACTTTCAAAATGAGACTTTTTCATCCTGAAAATTGGGCATGTTGCATGAACTTCAACATGTCGGTAAAATCATTGAGCATTTTTCAACCTAGCACCTGCGTTTTATTCCACGTTGGAATCCAAAATGTGAAATCGCAATGTATCACACACATCGCATATAAATTTAGTCAATCGCTGCACCTTTATTATAATGATTTGTTACAAACAAAAGAATCATAATAATAATTAGACTTTTCTTTTTATGTTCATTATCCTTGACTGTCTTTAACATGTTGTGAAATGTACACATTTTGTGCATTTTCAAAGAAGTAAGTTGATTTCGCACATGGACAATCTTCAAAACTGGCTAAATATTATGTGACCTTGCTTTGATACAGGAGAGTGGTTTTGAATATATCAACATATGTCCAATACCTACGGCTACGTTTGGAAATCACAATCTCTCTATAACATTACTATTACAGGCGTATACAACCGTGCCCGGGTTATTGTACGCAGATTGACATATTTGAAGCTGGCCTGGAGTTCTTGAGCACTGGTACGTAGCGACTACGTCGAGTACATAGAGTTGGGTATAGAATGATGGACATGATTATAAAATGATGAATTAGTTCGCAACACAAACTTAAATAACAGGCAAAACAGACACATCATTTATCGGTATGACATTTTCGTATTGGTGCTGCCCCCTGTGCTGCCCTATCTAAGTTTGCACTGAAGTGCCATCTCAGTTTTGGTGCACCGATGTGGATCATGTGTTAATGAATTTTTATTTATTCTGGATAAATAATGGGGTATTAATTACAATTACAAGCATAAAAGTTTAGACAAGAAGTACAAGAAGCTGTGTAATTAATATTATGACAAACATGCAACTATTTTAGCTACAGGAGCCTTGTATTTTTTAGTGCAACGTTGCACTAGCTTTTTGTATACACTTCATCCCATACCGTTGTGCAGACCTACTACGGTATGGGTTCCTCGTACTAATGATGAATAGAGGATAGATTTGTCAATCCGCTACCTTAGCCTAGGCTTTTCTACTTCTCCAACGTTTAAGCGACTAAGCGTTTTCTACTTTACTTCTACTTCTACGAATATACTCGTCGTTTTATATTTATATGATTATAAACTTTACCTCAATTATGTTTTACCCACGGGGTTTTACCTGTGCCACATTCGTCTCCACGTACATAGATTACAACTTCCTACACGTCGCTTGCTTGCCGCATTATGCATTGCTTGCCGCACTATGCATTTATACTTGCATGTCTTTGTACCCTTTGCGGTTGGTGTTGTTGATTTCTTGTTTATCACAATTTCACTAATGGCAGCCTGTCGCCTATTCTTTGCCAAGGATGATTAAAGCTTGGATATGACAATCGCTTAGTAACATGTGTCCAATTACTATTCAAATACCGTATTGTTATTAAGATGATGTCGGGACCTCATCCAAAAATATTTATCCCTGATAATTTGTATTGCAAGGTCATATTCGAAATTAACATTAGCATTATGTCAACATACATAACACCTATCACCATCTAATAATCATCACCGATTTTATTTTATCGTATTTTTTAACAAATCCTTCCTCGCAATCCTTATCGCGTCGCGGAATTATGCAAGGGGTTTTGCGGGGAAATGTCACTTATACAATGGTTCAGTGCTGAAACATCAGCAGTACGGTAAAGATACCGGTAGTTCTGTGCAATGCATTTTAGAATGTTTAAACCCAAAATTGTGTATATTTGTTTTCACACTGGTACATTTCCTAATTATGCATCATTCCGCAATGCAACATTTATTGATCGTTACCACTGCAAATTCGACTTTTTGACAATTCTTTTTGTGTTATTGGATAGGGATGAATAAATTTGCTTTGCATTCTAATTTCAATGAAAATCAACTTAATTTGAAAATTGAGTGCTAATAAATGATACTTTTGTGTGGCGGAATGATGCTTTTAATCATAAAATTGGTACTCATTTCTACAGTATAGGCCAGCTGCTAAGTTTTCAGTTTTGCTGCTTTTACCATTCGAAAATATGCAAATTTATGCAAATTAGGATATTTTCTAACAATGATATTCTCTCACCATTTCCTCAGAAAAAAGTAGCCTATGTTTTCAGAAAATAAAAAATGATACCAAAATCATATACTTGGCATGACTATTAGATTTTGACAGATTTTGGGTGAGCTTGCTTGGAATTGACCGCAGACAAGTCAATTTAAGTCAAATAGTCTGGGTGCACTTAGACAAAATTGGAACAACGATGTTTCTCCTTGCTTATACTCTAAACCACCTTTGTTTCCAATGGACATTTTATTGTGAAATGTCATTGTACAAGGAATACATAAAAAAAAATTCCACATAGCCCCCGAATGAAAAGTATTTAATTATCTTTGTAATCAGTCAAAAAGCATTTGGTGTGAATTTTACATCTGAACTAGAGGCTATTAAATTTTTACGAGCCTTTTTTATTTTACATGTAAAGCCTATGGGGTGACGATTAGAAATGGACGGCAATATTGAAAAACCCTCATTTTGGGCCATTTTAGACACTAAAATGCCCATAAAAAAGAATAGCCTCTAGTTCGGATGTAAAATTCACACACAATGCTACCTGAGTGAGTACAAACATAATTAAATACATTTCATTCGGGGGCTATATCAAAAACAAAAAATGTCCTATACCCTAATGGTTATGGAACAAAGGTGAAACACCCTCCAAACAACATATCCAAAAAGGACAAAAATGGACATGGGGAAAATGGTAATTTGCATATATCCAATTGACCCCAATTTGACATTTTGACCTTTATGCCTATAACTCAAGAACTGTACATCGGAAATAGGTCAATTAAACGATACTTTTCTGAATCCTAATAATGAGAGGAATAAAATTAGATGTTTTTATTCTATATGTAAATTACCATTTTCCCAAATGTTATTTTTTGTCCTGCGCGATACTGATTCGTATGGCTGCAGACGTCTTCAAGTATTATTTTCCAATAATTTTGGCATACCGGGTGAAATGAACGGGAATGTTTGTTTATTATCAAACAATGATTAAATGTAGGAATGGTATCACTTTTTAAAAATCAGCAAGTTTAAAAAATAAAGTTTTATTAAATAGTTTATTGTCATAAATCAAGGATAACATAATTTTAAACATCCAATTTTCGTTTTGCTTGTTTCATGCTATCATGCATTACTTCGTATTATGACTTTCCAAGCTTGGCTACATTTAAAAAAAAAGAAAAAAAAAAAAAGAACGAAAAAAAAAGAAAGAAATGAAAGCCACCAAATACATCAACAGCAAATAACTTACTACTACAGTGTCTTAGCTAGCCACCCGTCTGGCCGTCATTTTATAGACGGGGAGTTTGCTCCTGGGATGGGCAAAATTAATCCCTTTGACAGATGCCACATTATAATTGTAGGTGTTTAGAAAGTCTGTTGACCTTTTTAGTAATCCAGGTTTGCAAAACAAGGCTATAGTAGCACATATTTGAACTATTTGAACCCCCAATGGGCTGTAGAGGTCTGGTAAATGTTTTAAAGGTCAAATTGGGACAGGCACATTTATTCAAATGACGGGCAAACCTGAATTTCTAGCTAAGACCCATTAAGTGGTGTGTTTTTTTTATGTTCAACAAACTACAACTACAATTTCCAACGAGATATTTTAACAATGGCATAACTGATAGGCCTACACTCATAGAAATTGTTCGTTGGCATTACTCAGTAAGTTGATGTAAGTCGTTGCGTCAACTTTCCGAGTAATGTTAATGCCAACGCGTACAATTTTGAGTAACGCTGACTCGATATCATTATGTTGGTCGCACTCATTTGCAAATACCTTATTGAGTTGTTACAACTCAGAAAATGAAACTAGGTTAGCATAATTTTCTAGAGGTGTGCTTTAGTATACAAAATTTTGCACTGATTACAAAAAATAAATATTTGAATACTGCTAATTGTGCAGAAAATGATTACGTGAATTAAGTAACAAAGTACCAAATTGGAATAACTCAAAACAATAAGTACCAGTAACTTAATATGAACGAGTTACATCAACTTACATGTTGAGTTACAATAACTCAACCAATTGGTTCTTTGAACCTTGTTTATTTTTCTAAGTTCCCTGAACTTGAATTCAGAAGTTGGCATTACTTAAAACGTTGACGCAACGACTTACATCAACTTTTTAAGTAATGCCAACAAAGTTGATTAATTGACGGAACTTTTTGAGCTTTTTCAGCATTTTTTAAGTTCGGATAACTATAATAAAATGAATTTTGTTTTGGCAACTTTTACACTATTTTTGAGTTGTCCAAACTTACTCCTTTGAATTGCGACAACAAGGCGAACAAGTCATTTCTATGAGTGTACTTGTTATTCATTTAATCATGATTCATTAAAAGGGCATTTCGTGATCCACAGCATGCATCATTCCCCCACTTTTCTCAAAAAAAGTTGAAATTTTATATCACTGGAAACCTCTGGCTACATAATGTTTATGTACAAAAAAATTCTTGGAGATTAATTCGTTTAGCAAAGATTAGCAAAAATTACAACACATTGTCTATGGAGCAGTGTAATACACATAATCGTGCATAACTCGCAAACGCAAAATCGGAATCAACTGAAATTTTGGGAATAAGCTTTGTTCGTGGATATCTACTGAAAAATGTCATAAAAAGAGGATGCTAGGATCACGAAATACTCTTTTATTCATGAAATTAATATCATAAAACAAAACATGTGTAAGATATAGACTTACCATGCAAGAACAAGCAAAATAATATATAATCTTCATCTGCACATGAAAGATACATAACACTTCTGAAAATGTTTAAAGTTGATAATATGATAAAGTTAAATCAATACATTTTACAAATGGGATCATATTTCAAAAGGTGAGTCGAGGTGGGGCTTTTTAAGCTTGCTGCTTCCTTCACGTTGTCAACGTTTTTTGGTTTTTTTGTGGATAGTAGAGAGATTGCGATTTCCAAACGTACGTATCGAACGTACGTGGAATCTATTCAAAATCACTCTCCTTTGATGGGATTTTGAATATATTCCACGTACGCTCGATGCTACGTTTGGAAGTCGCAATCACACTCTAATATACAGCGAGCTGTGTGATATACTCCTTTCTAAACGTTGAAGTGTGACAAGCTTATTTTTAGCACTCTGAATAGCACCAGTATCAAGATATAATCTTTGAATTCTACCTTTCATTTTAATAGTGTAGAAAAGACTTCAGGCAAAATTATGCATGAATAAGAGAAACTTATTGGGATGAAAGAGCTAGAAAAGAGATGAAAGAGCTGGAAAAATGTGTACGAAGTAGCAATAATATCAGATGGCTATACATTATACCATGACTCACAAATTGCGTTGGAGAAAAACGAATTATAAACATATTATCAAAACAAATCTAACAAACGTAAACACAAACAAGAGTAGAATTCAACAAAACCATCCGGCCAGTTTTGCCCGGGCCCAAGAACCCCAAATTTTAAGGCCCTAAAATTGCCCTGTGCATATTCGTTAGCATGAGAACACCTGCTTTTGGGCCAAAATAGGGAAAACTTGCACATTTTTGTGCGCTTCGCACGCACTGGCCCCTTTGAATAGCAAAATTCACCTTCATTTGGTGCTAAATTAGTATGAATTTAATATTTTTCGCGCGCTTCGCGCGTAAATATCCATATAGTACCGATGCTTGTCTCCTCGCCGCCACTATCGATCTTATACCATATCATTTTATGGTTATTGGTAAATGATTAAAAATTGATATTTAACAGTCCTCGATGTAAACTTTATGATAATTATGTACTTAAAGTGTATGTAGCTGGGATAAAAAGCCGATAATCAATTGGCAATTTTGACCTGTCGTATTGAAGATTTTTCCCCAGATCACAAAAACTAGGTCTTTTTGGGAAAAGATGTGGACCTTCAATATGAAAGGTCATAATTTTCAATTGATCATTTCAGCTACATACACTTTAAGTACATATCATTAGATTTATAAAGTTTACTTCAAAGATGATCACAAATTTTTAAAATATCAAATTTTAATAATTTGACATAACATTTGTATTATATCGTGAATTTAAAAAAATCAAGATTATTTGATATCAGAAGGACATCTCTCAGCTTCCACAAAAAATACTGTACACACGTTGATATCCGATTCCTTAATCAATCTGTTTCTTGGAAACATTTAATTAGCTTTTGTTCAAATGGGGAAATACTGCACGATATCAAAATGAAAGCTTGCATGTAAGATGATGATCTGTAATTTTAAACACCTGTTCTCGTTTATGTTAATTCTTGCATAACGAAATAATGGATAAAGAATTTCTGCTGAGTAAAACGTTTAAATGTTCTCGCCCATTAATGTTTTTGGAATAATTCCAAGAAATGGTGATGTAAAATTGAAATCTTTATACATGATAATAATCTTTATAAACAATGATCAAACTTAATCATTGTCGTTGTTGGTTCAAATAAAGAAAGTTAAAATATAACATATCATAAAGTTGTTCAGTGTTGTAGGTCTCAAGACCAGGACTCGGTCTCGAGACCGTCTCGAGACCTGGTTTTGCCGGTCTCGGTCTCGGTCTCGGAATATCAAGGTCCCGGTCTCAGTCTCAGACCTCTGAAGTCTAGTGTTTAAATACGAGTCCTCTTGAGACCTGAAGAAAAGATACGATTTTCTGTTATTCATTACTTATTTCTTAGACTTAATTTCAATGAATATTGAAACTCCCAATCTTGCATATAATGTAAATAATCGAAATATGCCCCCAAATTGTTGTGAATAAAAATACAAAAATCATTTACATGATGAAGACATGTATGACGAGTCTGATTATGAGTTCAGGGACTTAACAATATACATGGAGCTATTAAAGGGCCGGTCTATTGCAAAAACAAGTTTATCTCTATTCGAAGAGAATAATTATTATATTACAAGTTGACACTCGTTGCAATTTTTTATGCGTATTTCTCCTGAAAAAAGAGACATTGTGTGGGTAAAGTTCGGGCTCGTACGTGTTCTTCCCCTGTTTGAAGCGAAATTAATTTTCAAGGCAGCGGGCTGATGACGTAAGTAAATGAAGCGGACACTATATCATGCTCTCATTTACTTGTGTGACAAAATCACAATCAATCAAGTTTGACATTAGCAACAATGAGTTGTACTATTATTTACCATAGTAATGCCGCATAACAATATGCAGACTATTGTTCTCATTTGGGAAACAAAGCCTCACCCAGTATTGTTACTATGCGTTTGCTTTGTAATATTTCATCCAACTGAAACTATAGCATTGCAATATCGCACAGGGAAATCAGATACATGAGCTGTGAACTTAATACGGTTTATATCCTAGTCTCAGATTGATCACGCTGAAATTCTAAGCTCAAATTATTTTTTTATTTTTTAGCCCAAACATTTCTCATGATATTGATATACATATGAATTGTAATATCACAATTTACTAATAATTATATAAAAAAGAAGCGGCTGATTTTAACCATTAATACTTAATTCAGAGTTTTTTTCTGTGAACAACAACAGTATACGTTCTGTGCATTGAGAATGTTTATAGTCCCTTCTCGCAAAACATTTTCAAAAATTCATATCTGCTACATGTACCATAATACGCTGATGTCACTTGCACATAAATGATCCTTATGACATTCCAAACATATGAAAAATATTTTTGACCCCAAAGGTCACAGTTTAAGGGTCAAAGATCATAAATTGGTCCAATCGAGCTCAAATTCATCAGGAGAGATCCTTACGACATTCTACACATGTTAGAAATATGTATGACACCTAGGGTCAAAGTTTAGGGGTCAAAGGTCAAATTTTGAAATTGTTCCAATCGAGTTCAAATTCAACAGGAATGATTCTTACAAAAGCATGTTAAAAATATTTATGACCCAAAGGTCAAAGTTTAGGGGTCAGCCCCGGCACGCCTGGCTAGGCTCAGATATAGCTAGATCTAGTGATACTTTACTTTTCTTCATGATTAACAACATATTTTTATTTATCAAAAATGGCATAGTCTAAACAACGAGAGGAACAAATTGAGGTGTGTTACAGCACGGCAGAACAAATATTAAATTTTGACGCTATTATGACCTTCGACCCTTCGTGGGAAACATAAGGAGCATAGAAAAATACGGAACCAATACTAGTTTTATCCTTTGAGGTGTAAGGGTGCCCAAAACATTTGAGCCCACTATGGTCTTACAAGCTGTAGGAAAAATAGATGCTCACTCAAAAATCACCCATACAACTATGTACTACGTGATCTAACTAAAATATCACTAACCAAAATTGACGCACTCGCTTTATGATGCAAGGATATTCAAACTAACGTGCCGTCACGTTGTCAAATCGTCAGAGATAGTAATAAGTTGGGATGTCAAGCCCAACCTTGAGCTCAAGTGTCAACTGACATCTTCTAAATTATATTTTGAACTGCATGACGTGTTTGAAATATTCTTTTTATAATATATTAAAGACCCATTCAGTGATCCCAGCGCAAGTGTAAAACAAATAAAAAAAATTATAAATTGCTTAAAAGTGAAGGATAAGTCATTCAAATTGTCATTTGGTATTTTGAAATGACAAATTTGGCAAAAAACGAAGAAAACAGCAGTACTGACGAAGTTGAAGCCCCATTCAAATGCATGTAGCTAATTTATAGCTTGTCATTATCTAAATTACAGATTCGTGTAAATTATTTTATTTTGTCTTAAATACACGGCTTTCGGCTGAACCACTCGCAGGCTATGTTAGCATATCTATGACAATGACAAAGGTACCAAAATCTGAATTTTTATGATTTTTACTATCGTCCGTAAGTTGTAAGGCAGACATCAAACAATCAATACACATAGTTATATACGAAAAAATAAACCCTCAAATGTGTGTCTCAACTCCATTAGCTCAGTTGGTAAACATGGTAAATGGTCGGACTTTGGTACAATTTCATGTTTTCAAAAGCGCTCGAGAGCAAGCACATATGCTAACTATCGAGTGTTTACGGTATTGCAATAAACAATATTGACAAATTAGGTGAACATCTTTTATAATACCCCACACTCATACCCCACACATACAACACGTACTCCCTTCTTTTATGGACTGCATACAGTGATCACTCCAAGGAAGTTATATTTCACTGTTTTGAGAGTAAATTGCACACAAAATTAACTCTTATTCGCTCTCTATAAAGTTGTCACTATAGGCACTCGCTTAGAATGACATATTCACGATTGTTCACTCGTGTATTTTGAGAGTACCTCCCAACCCTCAGAAATATACCCCCTATATACCACACACGTACATGTACCCAGATGCATATATCATGGGAACTATGCAAACGGGATTTTTCTTTAGAATTCGCCCGCCTAACTGCGGACGTTATGAAGGATTATACATTAAAGGTGGCTTTATGTTTTGCTTTTTTATATGAAAGTTAACATTCAATCGGGGAGGATTTGATTTATTTCATTCACGGATATGGGACATACAAATGGATCTCTGTGTAATTTGCAGCCAATTGTACCAAACTTTAGGCTGCGGACGGTCCCCGCTTTAAACAGTTGGAAATAAAGGTTTCATGACTCTTAGTCACGGTCTCCAGTTTATAGCAAGTGTATAGAGACAACCACGCCCATTCAACACGTATAAAAATTAAAGATAAGTTTTCTGCGCAGACACACAAGCGCATACTAATCATCTAATAAAAGAAATAATACACTACTGATTTGGTCTTCAACAACGATGGCGAGCGCATCGGGAGGATGTCTGTTTTTACAGCTTTTATTGGGACTATCTCTTTTAGTTATCGGTTGTTCAGCGGGTAAGTTTCACGCTGTTTTTCTTCTTTTGTATGGACAATTGTTGGGGAAATGGGGGTGGCAATGAGTAAAGTAAAGGGGAAAATGACAAATGGGGACGAAAACTTGGCTTTGTCCCGGCGCTAAAATTCTGGCTACGCTCCTGCGTTACAATTAATATTATTAATTAATAATGTGATCCGCTAGAATTTACACCTTGTGAAAAGGAGTTTTAGGCAAGACACTGTCGTCTCACGACATTATGTGGTATGAATTGTCTGTTTTGTACGGGCAACAGATCAGGGAAAATTACTGGGTGGGTAGTTGTAATTAGGCTTACTTTCATTTACATATCATATAATTTCCATTTCCATATCAAATCAGAAGGCTTTCTTTGATAAATAATTCACTGTTGCCTGTCGAGACCATAATAGTTTGATTCTCTAGACTTATGACACCTGTATGTGGTGACCTCAATACAAAGGGCCGATCAAGTATTTTTGCACAGCAATTTTCATTTTACCTGTTTGTTACATCATCGTGCGAACGCAGAATATCAGGTTTTGAAATACCTTGATCAAAGTATACAACTACGTTTTAAAATTTCGCAGTGCAATAGTCAAGAGCAGAGAAGTCGAACAAGTCAATGTTTTTAAAAGCGTGGCTTCGATTTCCAAATAATCCTTAGATCATTTCCCTGTGAAAAATATGACATCGTAATTACAAAAGAATACATGAACGTCTATTCATATACACATCAGTTCCAGAACAATGCAAAAAATGGACTGGAATTTAATTTAATTATTTAGCTTTGTTTACAACAACAGGCATTGCCCCTCAAAAATTAAAAGTTATACCAATCTACACATAAGAAGATGCTGAAGTGTTCTCGAATTATCGTCCAGTATCGGTATTGTCACAGCGGCTATTTTAGGAGAAAAAAGTCACTGCACGTTGGCGACGTAAAGTCTCAGTGATCAACCAGCATGGACGCCGGAACTCGCGGGAGGGGGTGTTGGAGGGAGAGGCGTATGTATGCATCACCCTCCCCCATCACCCAAAGGCCAAAAAGGTTTACTTTGGGAGCGTAGCGTGTGAAAAAACACATGGTTCTTTATGCTTTTTCGTTAAAAAAGAAAAAAATTCCCCGTTTGTGAGCATAGCGAGGAAAAGATAAGGTTTTTTATGCTTTCTTGGTCAAAAAAGTCCAATATTTTGGGAAAATGCGTCACTCAAAATGCGTCACTTAAAAGAAAATCAGCCCCAAATAAATTCTGGCCCCTTGGTTGTAGGAGAGTTTCTCCCTTCTTCCCCCAGTATGTTAGAGTAGGTCAATACAGCGTTGAAAAATGGTGCGGTGCGTGTTGCCAATCTTAATAAGTTTTATTATGTTGCCGAAAAGTGCTTCGGCAACATAATAAAACTTATGGTACACAAACGCGCGAAGCGCAAGAAATATTTTGCCATGAAGCTAAAATGGTCAAATAGGCATATGAATGATGCAAAGGTATAACAAATACTGAGAAGAGCACAAAACTTTTTTAACGAAAAAATGGCCAACTATGAGGTCAATTTTGTCAGAAACTCACATACAGGCGTCAACATGGGGGAGAGGGGATGATTGCATGGATCATCCCCCATATATAATATTATAAAGGATCGCCGCCATCCCACCCCCAAGGATCTACACCTGTGCCTTTTTGGTTGGGATCGCTGAGCGTTGCCACACCCCACCCCATATAGCACGCAGACCTTGTTTAGGTTGTAAACAATGTCGTGAGCTAAGCGTGGCGTGGGAGCTGGAGATACTAGTGGTTCGCAAACTATGTTTGAGGCCCTTTGAAAAATGCGCGCAGCACGAAAATTTTGAAATGTTACTTGAAAGTGACCATACAATATAGGTGCTATATATCTAAAGCACCCCTATTGAGTTTGTCGAACTGCACGGACTTTTAATTCTCACTGCACGAAATTTTAATCTCACTGCACAAACGTACCAGGAGCCCGGGGGGCACTTCAATATGAAATGGATATAGCTGTAGGGCTGGCACTTTCGCACTACGGGGCATTCGGTGAGAGCAAGATGTAAAAAATATGGGGTCATTGGGTGAGAGCATGTTTTTTTGGCTTTCGGTGAGAGCAAAATGTAAAAAATATGGGGTCATTGGGTGAGAACATGACCCTTTTTTTAAATGGAATCTTTGGGTGAGAGCTGAAACAGCGCTGCAAAAACCTCAAAAATCGAAATCAAAAAATTTCATTGTTTTTTCAAAATAAGTAACAAAATCATTGATAAATGAAAGTTGCTGTTCAAATTGAACTTGTAAGGGTCTTTGGGTGACAGATCAAATGGAAAAATAGGGGGTCTTTGGGTGACAGAGCATGTATTCGTAAAAAAAGGGTCTTTCGGTGACAGCGATGCTGAAAAAGGGGGTCTTAACAGCCCTACATACGCGTCACCTCCAAAGTTGGAGTGCCCCAAAATAGCCCCTGGGTATACCGGGTATTGCTTTGTTTTTCAAAGATACTTGAAGATTTATGTATATACATGTATTCGTGTAATGTTAGGTGTATCTCGTTATCTCTCTAATTCATGATAGACCCATGTCCTGGCGAGAAAGATATTGTTCTTATGAAAGAGGATATAAGGAACCTTACATCGCCTGGTTACCCGCAAAGGTACCCTAATAGTGTGGACTGCACAGTGACAATATCGGCAACGGACTACGGAGGAATACTTTTGAGGTTTCTTCTTTTTGACATGGAAAGCAATTACGATTTTCTCATCCTTGGCAGTGGCCAGGATACTTTACGATCTGTGCAAGTGAACCGCATGTCAGGTAATTTCTATACATATGAGTGACGCATATAAAGAAAGTAAATTTACACCAAAAACCGAAACCTGTAAATCTGTTAATGTGATTATGTCAATGACTTAAATTCTTGTTTGAACGATCCCACCTGATGGGACCAGGCTCAAACTAAAAAGCCTATGCCAACATAGAACAACATTTGAATATAAAGATCAAAGGAAAGAAGGCCTAACAAATCAATGGAATAATACATTTTCTGTCAGCCCCTTCATGCGCATATTTTTGGGGGGCTTTGGGGGCACGAGCCTCCCGGGATAAAAGCAGGGGGCGGCCAGAACGAGCGGGCGTCGGAAGAAGAAGGGGCGGCAAAAAGAGGGGCGGCGGAAGAAGAAGGGGCGGCAATAAGAATTAGTAAAGAAAAAGGGCGGAAAATTTTTGAAAAAGTATACAAATTTTTGAAAAAATGGTACCACACTCACATCAAATTTCTTCTTTTTTTTTTTGGCTCTTCACTTTTTCAAACCACCGAAAAAAAAATTGGGTCAACCTTTTCTGGCTGTTGAGTAAGGGGCGGCAAAATTGAATTTTCTTTAGCCCCTCGGGGTAGGAGCGGCCACGGAACGCCACTGCCCTTGCTTATGAGAAAAGAAATTCTTAATCTAATATGAACTGCCACTGAGGCTCTTTGGGTGGGGTCTTTTGGGCCCTTAGTCCTTTGTCCCCGTCTCCTTGTTCATTTGTTTAGATCTTATTCCAATATGATATGGAAGTAAAGTTGATATTGAATGGTATTATGTTGATGTTGCTAGTTGTGATGCAAGCTGTTTCTTATTACGTTTAAAAGGTACGGATGCACCGGCGTACATTAGTGGTTACTTCTTTGAACTGCGTATAACAAGTGATACCAGCGTGAGTAAAGCAGGGTATGTTATGCAGGTTGAATGGATCCCTGATATTGGTAAGCGCACGTACTTTTGTCCCTCTGTGTTTAACGATATCCGATTAACTGTATAGTTTTGAATATGGGATGCGATCAAGCAAAATCAGTCGGAACTCGGAATTATTAATTTTTCAGTTTCTTATATAGGAAAGTTAAAAGCATTTACAATTCTGCATTTTCCAGAAAACCCCAATGAAATTGATCAACCAGTTCCAAAGATATGAACAATTAAAGAGTTTCCAAACAATTTGTTTAGCTATATATATATCTCAAAATCAATATTTCCGAGTTCCGCCGACTGATTTTGCTTGATCGCATCACATATGAATGTCAGGTGGCCTGTTTGGACATCAGTTCCGATTAAGATATACGTAATTGGAACACGGAAAGTTCTGCACGAGACATGTGCAAGTTGTTGGGAGCAGAACCCCACCTTCAGAGTCTTTTCACGACCAGATGTGCATCAATTATTTTTAAGTTTCCTCAACAGTATTCATTCCTTTATTTCCAGACTACAACATACAAGATTCGGCCACACCCTTATCCTTTACCTCTATCACTCTACTCCTGCTATACACTACCTAAAATCAGTCTACCGCCAAGAACATGCTCCCCTATATATCGTCCGTAAAAGTATACACGTATATGCTCTCCCCTATATCATCGTGGAAAGAGAATTATCATCAGAAATTTGTGTTAATGTACATGTACAATTTGAGCATAAGTATTAACTTATTGGGCATGGTGGCCCCATGTAGCGCAGGCTAGAGTTAATAATACATACAAACGACATGTCAAGCATGTGTCTGCAATAAATTTGCAGGTTACCCAGGAAACACAAAACGTTTTCGACATCAATCGCAAAAGGTTATAAAAGGTTGTCAGAAAACGTTTACATGTCGGGTTATATAAAGGGTACATTAATGGTATAAAACGTTTTCATAACATTAAATAACATTTGTTGGTAATTTACTGCACAGCAAACACAAATGTTTTACAGAAAACATTTAAATGTCGGGTTATATAAAGGGTATATACAAACGTTTTAATAACATTCCAAAAACATTTTTGAAAACTTCGTACAAATCATTCTAATCAGAATGTCATTTTGGGGTTGAAAAAATATTTTGCAAAAAATATTTACCCAAAATATTTACAATAACGTTTTTAAAATATTTTCACGACCTTTATATAACCCGACATTCAAATGTTATTAAAACGTTTTGTAAAAAAACATTTTAAGAACATTTCTGTGTTTGCTGGGTGCAAATAATTTAACATGTTATTACAGTGTTGACAAAATATTTGGCCAAAAATGTGTGCAAAAATAGTTTGCAATGACATTTCGAAAACATTAAAAAAATATTGTTGCAGTGTGTTTTCATACAAAACGTTTTAAAACGATTTCATGACCTTTATATAACCCGACATTTTAATGTTATTAAAACGTTTTTACCTAAACCAAAACCCAAAATATAACTTATTTAAAAAGTTCTAAAAACGTTTTTGTGTTTGCTGGGTAATTGTCTGATTTTACCTCATTATTTCGGCTTGAAATGAAAATGTGCAGAAAATCTTTCTAGCAGTTATTACTAATAAATATTTCATAATTTCTAGTAAAGAATAAAAACAAATTGCAGAAATCGTACTACAGCAAATAAAGCAAATTTAAACGTCGACGCTGCTGGGATACGGTGGTTTTGAGCTCACCAAATTTTGATTTATTTACTATCCGCTTCGTTTTCTTTCAGATTTCTATTCATGTCCACGCCATCATTTAACATGTTATGATGGCTATTTTAAAACGATGCAATGCTGGGATGAAATAATCAAATGTGATGGAAGAAATCAATGTCCTACTGGCTTGGATGAAATGGGATGTGGTGAGTTTAAGTTGGTGTTAATCTACGTTTACGACATAATGATTGAATTGGAACAGCCAATTAACTCGATGGGTCATTAGTGTAAAAAGGGTTAAAGTAAGGGTTAAGTTTAAGGTGTTTTAGGTCAGGATTAGGGTTGAGTTAAGGTAAGGGTTATGATTATCATTAGAGTTAGGGTTATGGTAAGGCTAGTGTTAGGTTCAGGGTTGGCACATTTTAGACCTAATGTTGCGTCTCAGATTAGACATGAGCCCCACCCCTCCCTCTGCAAATAATACATACTGTAAATAGCGCCCTCAGTGTTCACATTTGGTTGTAAATGTTACAATTCTACATCGACCAAGCAGCGGTGGGTGGTTATGTGCATGAGCGTCAATCCTGTGAGACACGAGGGAGAGAAACGGAGACGCCCCACCCCTGACATTGATGCTTTTTTTCTGCCATTTTTGGGCAATTCAGACCAACTAACCCATCCCCAAACAAATAAACACCCCCACCCCCACCCCACTCCCCCACACCCCCCACACACTCGCGCGCGCACCCCTACACACAAACCCCAAACAAACCACCCACCCACCCCACACTCACACCTCACACCTTTCAAGACACATCGAAGCTGCTGGTTAGGTGAGTATAATTATGTTTCATGTATGTTTCTACTTTACCACCACTCTTTGATTAATTTTTTAATGTGTATAGATGATGGGACGAGTTGTGATGAAATCGGGATACGTTATCTACACCAAGGACATGTTTTGAACATAACATCTCCAGGGTTTCCCGATGGTTATCCAAACGATCTAGCTTGCACAATAACACTTATGACATCAGACAACGGAGCTATACGACTAACTAGATACCTTTTTCACATGGAAAAAAACTACGATTATCTTGTAATTCAAGCCGGCATTAATATGACAAGCGGTCTTAACTTCGTTAGTAGATTAACCGGAACCATTACACCTTTATCATTAACCAGCAATGTCTTTCTGCTGATAATGGACACTGATCATTCTGTATCAAAAGCAGGATTTAAATTTATGGCTGAATGGGTTTCTGAAGTCAGTAAGTATTAATTTTACAAAATATGGAAACAATCTAATACTGGAACTTACATTTTTTGCTCCGGTGCTGTGATCAGTCAATAAAATCATGTGCGCATGTGCGGTAATCAGTAGGGTGCCTATTCTCAGCCGCCACCTTACTCCGCAGTAACATATTGGCCAAACGTAGTCCATAATAGAAAGGACCCGCGAGATAGCACAGCAATCCACCTGACCGCGGATTGTTCCACTTACGCCTTTTTGTGATTAACTTCCTGAGATTTCATGGAAATGGGAAGGGGAAGGAATTAAGGAAGGAGGAAAGAAGATGAAGAGAAAAGTTGTTTTGTCCGGTCCGAACTACAGCTCACGGTTGTTTGATGTATATAGAATTGCCTTCATTATTAAGTAAATGCAAACTATAGGTGGCGCTAATTATCCTAAATTAAATTTCTTAATTTGCAAGGGGTGTGTGATCATTACTGCCATTAAAACAGATGGAATAGGTCAAACAAGCAACAAAGAAATTTTATAAACATATTTCATCAAAAATTAAAAGGAATTATTGGTATTGAAGGCTTGAAAGAGTAATTTCTAGTAACTAAATAACGATTTTGTCATAAATAGATACATTTTATATCAAAAAAGCTTTAAAAATACTGTAAAAATGAATAATTGTGTAAAAGAGGTGAAATTAAAGTTGAAAATGACTCAAAAGCATCTGTATACATTAGCATGGTATCGTTTTTAGCTGATTAAGCCTAAATTTGGGTTGTACATGATGTTTTGTTTGAAAAACTAATAAATGATCACATCAAACAACCGGTACAGACCTGTAGGGGAGGAGCAAAAGATCGGAGATATCACACATAGTCTACCTACTAAGTTTGAGTAGTGAAAGAAAGCCAACGTCGTCTCAATCCCTTAGCAAACCCCGCCTTCAATCGACAAACTGCGTCCGATTTCTCTGACACCGTGTCTTGCGAAAGTCGCTGAAGGAAGTGAAATGTGGATGCTATTAAGTTTATCCCCATGTTGATCAAAGACAATTTGGTAACCAGAAATGATTGTCCACCACACACTGCTTTATTAATGTCTATCACCATTTGATGTCAGATAAAAACATCTTAATTTGAATCAAGGTAAATTCCAAGCCATGAGTGCATACTTTGGTACAAACAATCACCTGAATGTTGATCTGCGCATCTCTGAACACTCCCTAGCAGTAGTCCAGTCATGTTGCTGTAAACGTACGTAAACTTAAAGAAGCAAGTCACAACGCAGGTGAAATCATCTCTGTCTACAAAGGTTATATGTGATGCGATCAAGCAACATCAGTCGGAACTCGAAAATATTGATTTTGAGATATAGCCAATCAAAGGAAACATTTCCTTTTGTTTCCTGATGTTTTGGAAACTCTTTAATTGCTCATATCTTTGGAACTGGTTGTTCAATTTCAATGGGGTTTTATGCAAAATACAGCTTTGTAAATGCGTGTTACAGGGAGCATAGGTTTTACTCCGACTCCCCTGCAACGTTGGATCTTGAGCCTCTACATACCCGTAGACGACACATTTGCAAGGAGTTTGCTTCCAAAGCACATGCATCTGAAAAATTCTGCAGGTACTTCCCTGCCACTGATTATTTATTCTCAATGACCCTAAGGAAGCATCCTTAAGTCAATAGTTACAGGTGGAAAATCAACAGATTCAAGGAAAACCCATTTCCATATGGCTGAACACCTGGATCAGGCTTAGTGTTCTCCTGTCCATCTAGTGATTTAGTTAACCATTTTGTTGCGTGAATGTATGGATGGGTGGGGGCTGGGTGTGATTTGGTAGTTCAAGTCCTAAAGTGCAATTCCCTCCCCTGTCATGTTGTAATATTTTAATTATGTTGTAACATAATTTTTGTGCAATGATAAGTGTAAGAGTGCATCCGTGGATGTTGCTGGGTGTGTAGGGGTATGGGAGGTATTTATGAATTTGATTGTAATTTACCATGTTTGACTGTTTTAATAAAATACTAAAGAGTCGTCATTTTCTTAGGAAGCGTGTCATGAATATGTCAGTGACCAGAGTCATCTTATGACTCCCTATCTCGGATTGAAATTTTCTTTTGATCCCTATCGTATTTGAATGACAGAGTATGTACAATGATACAGTCAGTAGCTGTGTAATAAACCGTTTGACAGCAACGGACGCGTCAGGGACATGTGTTTTTCATGCCCCCATAACGTGGTGGTTGTATGTTGTTTTTAGATGATACTTGCCCAACTGGTCAATTCTCCTGTGGTGAGGAGGATAGTGGTGTAGAGTGCTGGAGCTTATACTATTTATGCGATGGCCGTTATGTCAATTGCCTGAACTCTTGGGATGAAACATCTTGTGAACCCGGTATTTATATAAACCATCATTCAAACGTGTATCCTGTGTTAGATTAATGTGCATAATGTTCTTGATCTTTATTGAAAATAACACTGTTTTAAATGTTATCTAACCTTAGTTGTTTACCAGGTGAGTAGAAAAATACTAGTCTGATAAGTACACAAAAAATGTTCAGAAGTAATTACTTTTAATAGCTAGTGTATGTAACGAAGAAAGAGGGTAAAGAAGAAAGATACAAGTGGCCTTATAGTGATAACCAGATCCCACTCATTAATATGTATTATTCTGTTGTTCAAACAGCTTGCCCAGCTCCAGTTCATCTGAACTTGACTGTTGGAAGTACATTGAATGTGACATCTCCTTGGTATCCAAAACGACCTCCTCTCTTCGCAGACTGTTCCTGGTATATATCGGCAATGCACGAAGGATACGCAGTCATAACGATTGGCTCTTTCGATTCTTTCGATGGTGATATTATGACTATAGCAAACGAAACTGACATTATAGTTCGACTAAATGGCAATTTTGAGTACCCACTCCCATTTTATGCAAGGTCGTTGTCGATGAGTCTGCAAACAGACCATACTGTGGCGTACGGTAAATTCAGAGTAACCATCAAATGGTCGATTGGCGAGAGTAAGATTTTTAAGCTCAGTACATACACTATAACTTGTGATG